>NC_088910.1:21049618-21349855 GCF_963576675.1 Euphorbia lathyris | reverse complement strand
AGACCTTCCACCCGGCGTCACCCCTTGGGACCAGGTTGTTAGACTTGCTGTCTATGTGATTAGTAAATTGGTACTTCCTCCAGACTCCAGCCCAAGACTGTGACTCAAAAACGTTAGTCAATGTCTAAATTGTTTATTGTCTTACTATAGTTCTCTTCTCTGGAGTGAAACTATCTAGTGGTGAATTTGGTGTTTGTTCTCTTACCAGGCATGCATTTGGAGATCAAATATAGCATGGTATGAAATCTTAGGATTTAGGAGTCATTATCAATATCTGTTTGCATTAATTGTATTCATATATTTACAACTTGGAAACTCAATCAAATAACTTTTCAATTTTTCTTTTGCATCATGCATTGCATTGAAGTATCTAATGGGTTTATGAATCATCAATGAAAGAGATTTCTATTGAATTATGCCTATAAAACAGAGACCGGCACATTTCTGGCTTATGTTTAAATGAATAGGTGATTCATGTAGGTGCAGTTTGACTGAATAGTTCTAGTAAAATAGACTACTACATATATAGTCGTTAGCATAAAAGCTGAGTGCTCCACTAAACATTGAAAACGATCAATTAACTCTTTAAACTTGCTTAAAGTGATGCACGCTTCTACTTGTCAGAAGCTCCACTTACTATGCTACGTACAAGTTAGGGGATTACTCATGTCACGGGCTAATGGATCGTTTTTAAAGTTGGAGGGATTATTAGACTTTTCTGGACAAGTTTGGGTTGTATTTGGCCAAAAATATATATTACAATGTACATTACAAATGGCATAGGTTGTGATGGCATTCAGTTATGTTGCTTAGAAGTTGAAGTTTTACGGATGAAGCACATGACCGTGTGTGGATGTCTTTTACATACAGAAGAACTAATAGCGCTATATTTTTAACGTGACACTGTAAGGTTGTTTTGTGGCAAGTGGAAGGATATATTCTGCAATTTAAAGAATTTGACAGATAGATAGAGAACATGCTCTGCTCAAGCTAAGCCTGAATTGATCGGAACATGATTCTCAAACTAATAATTAAACTAAGGAATGAACTCCGAGATGTCAGATGTATACACTCGTGTAAGCTAAGATCAGGAAGATTATCTGTTAGACATTTTTTAGTATTGTTCTGTATGATGCTTTAGGAATGCGATTATGAACCTTTATATTATGTAGACTGATAAAGAGGTATTTTAATTCAGGTACTTGAAGAGTGGAGCAGGGAATCTTGAAAAAGACATGGAAAGGAGATTCAGCTATGCATTGAGTAGGGAGGATATTGAAAATGCCATTCTTGGAGGACCTTAGAGACAAGAAATCATTCTTTACAGTGTTTGTTTTTCTATATCAGAATCACCTTCATTGGAGAACTTTTATAGGCAGTTTTCTTTTTTAATTAGCATAGAATCTTTGTATTTGTGATGATCTTGGGATAGAGTGTTTGTACAATCTTTGATGAAATAGCATCTGTGTTATAAAAAAGCCTATGAAAGCTATGACGCGATGTCAATTAAAATCGGACAACTTTCATTTTCCCGGAATTTTTCGTTGAAAGCACTTTTCCTTTATTCACTGGGCCAGGAGCCCTAGTACATAATAGTAAAAGCTTCTACAGCCGGTCGAGGATCCCAAAGTGCATGAGCAATTGGTCTTACATGTAAACTTGAGTAGCTAGGGGTATCAAAACGGGTTGTGTCGATTTATTCTTGTGATTCATTAAGCGTTAATTTAACATGATCCGAACTGACACAATAGAATCCATATTGATACGAGTTGATTCGTTTAACCTGATAAGGTATCTATTTTTTCAGCCCTAAATTGGTGGGGGTGTGTTTTTTGTTCAATACCCTAACACAGATTCATGCATGTTCTGCTGCTCTCTCTGCCCATGACAGTAGCATAATCTGAAAGCAAGGGTCATCCCTGGTGCGCAACTGATTTTATTTTTCCCTTTTGGCCAAGAATATTGGTAGACTGGTTTGCTAATTTTGAAATGTTTTAATCGGAAAAATCTTCTGTTTTTGTCTTCAAAATAATAAGAATATAAAATATTTAGTATTTAATTTTGGCGGTTCCGAGCAATTTTTTCCTACTATTATAAATGGTAGAGTTATATCTTGGTTAGTATTGTAAAAACGATGATTTTGGAAAATAAAAAATTTGAGATCATTTTTCAATTCTCTCATACTTTTAACTCTAAAGACAGTTATGAGAAAGTGATCGTAACAAACAACCACGTGATATTGTCTCATCTGAAATTTGAAAGACAACTTTATATATATGCAACCAATCAAGCAAGAAATGAAAATTGACTTAAATTAAAATATTAAGTTAAAAAGCACTTATTTTGGTGAGTCAAAATATTTAACTTAACATTTTAAGTTAAACATTATCAACTAATATTTTTATAATAATTATATAACTCAATATTTTCGGCATTTATAATATTCAGCACTTAAAATTTAGTATTTATTTTTTCAGTACTTATTTTTTCAGTTTTATCAAACAACACCTTAGTTACTTATCTCAAATTTTATGCTTCAAATTTGCCAAAAAATTAGGCAAGGATGTAATAAGATAAAAAAAAAACTAAAATGATAAAAACAACTAAAATAAAATAAAATGCGAAGGAATTAAAAAAACTGCTAATTAACACTAAAAATATTGTATAAAACAGAGATAACAAAATATATCCTATTAAGAACGAACCGGAAAAAAACATGAATTATAAAAATATAGCTGAGAAATAAAATAATTTATTAAATTAATTTTTCAATATAATCATATGTTGAGAACGTTGGAAAAAATTGAATAAAATTATATATTAATTTAAATACCAACAAACATCTCCTTTCATGAACAGTCGTATCCGTCGTGAACAGTCGTGTTTGACCGTGTACAGCCGCGTTCGTTCATGAAAAGACATATCCTTTGAGTTCTATTTATATAGAATGGATTGTCAAATTCATAAGTTGCTGATAAGTTGTTGATAAAATAAATATTCTCTGAATGTTTATGTTCTCTATCTATTCATAGTGTTCTTGTTTTCCTACTCCGGTGATAACGAGCCTACACACGGTTTGAGTTTGCTTGCGTAATCTGTTGTATCCTGGGAGACGATCGTCAATAGCGACGACATCGTCTTAAGGAACTGCTACATGCCTCAGATTTGTCTAACTCTTTCCTTTTAATTTCTAGTTTTATTGTTTATACGTTCTTCTGTATTCAATTTGTTTTTTGGTTAATCACATCTAACATTTTTAAGATAAACGTAATTGTTTGTCTAACAGAAAACATGTTTTACTTTTTGCGTGATAAATAAGAAAGGAAGTATGAAAAAAAATAGGTAATAATATAGTGGAAGATATTATATAGATGGTCTCCGCTATAGTTACTTTGTTTTTTACAAAGTACCGTTACTTGGTGCTCATATTCACCATTGGATTAATTTTATGCTCCATTAATTTTATGCTCATAGCGGACACCTTATATAGATTAGATAACAACACCAAAAAATAAAAGAATTGTGTGATTATTTTAATCTAGCAACTCTAATTTGAAATAAATCCAACTCAAAATATTTAAAACTCAATCTAATTTTAAGAAAATATAAAACTTAACAAAAATTGAAATAAAAGTAACTCATTTTTATTCTCATTTAAGAAAATAATATATTAAAAAGTAAAAAAAATGGAATAAAAAAAATGGAATTAAACACAGAAAATAAGATAATATTACTTAATTTTATTGGCATAAGATGTGATTGGGTACACATTATTACATTAGAAAAAAAAAAAGATGGGATTTTAAGGATGCCATTGTTCACAAATATCGAACTGAGAGGTTACAAGATTAAACAGACAAGGTCCATCATTATTGATTTTCCAACGACAGACATGATCATGATTACAACGATTACGATCCCTCTTATCAATATAAATATCAAACCAAAAGCCTTTAGCACATTTAAAGAAACAATAAAACTCAGTGGTTTTATAGATATTGGGTTGAAAACTGAAGGAGTACGAGTCCTTATAATGGAGGATATGTCCTCCAAGATCATCATCACCGAATTTACAATGGATAAATAGAGTTTTCGCCGCCGGATCTATCTTCGGATCTACATCGTTTGTTATTTGAACCGTTGTTGCATCGCTGCTTTCTGTAAACACCATCAATAATGTTATTGCTGTTACCACCCACAATTTCATTTTATTTTTTATTTCTCCTAATCTCCTATGATGTGGAAGAGTGTTGCTACTTATTTATATAGTCTTAACAATTAATGTATCATTTAATTTGCAATCAATTGGAATTTATTTGTTAAGTTAGTTAATTACCCAATTTATCATACACTTATTATTTTCGTTGATGTGTTTGACATTATTTTGTAATTATTGATTTGGTTTCCTGATATAGTATACTCCATACTTTTATATATTAAGGTTATGTTTGTTAAGTTAAATGACTCATTTAATTTTCATTTAGGACTCTTACTTTTTATATATATATATATATATATATATATATATATATATATATATATATATATATATATATATATATATATATATATATATATGATTCCCCTCAAAATTGTGTACAATCATTTATTTCTATTTGTTGTTCTATTTTCAATATCCTATCCTTGAAAAATATAATTTTTTCTTACTAAGTAATTTAAAGAAAAAATTAACTTTACATCTATCTTGACACAATATGAAAAAACATATTTATCTTTATCTGACATCGAACATTCAAAACAAATTTGTTAATATATTAAAGTAATTTAACATATTTTGATAAATTATTTGTAATTATATTGATAACATATTAAATATTTTAAGCAATTTTTATGATGAACTTTTATTTATATATATATAGATATGGTAGACTTGATTGTCACTATTTTGAATTTTTTTTATATAAATTATATTAGTAATTGATGTTTAGAAGGTGACAATTAAATAATGAGTTAATTAATGATAAACCAATATGTTTAGATTTTCTTTCATATAGCCTAGAGTTAATTTGACTTAGGGTAAAATTTTACTATTTCACACGTTAATCATAAATCTAAAATTCCTAAGATAAAAAAAATAAATCTAAAATTCCCAAAAACAATAAAGGTAAATTTGCACTTTATCCTTTTTAATTAATTTTATTTTGGCTTAATATATTATCCACCCCTGAACTTGTCCAAAAAGTTTGATTGTCCTCCTGAACTTTCAAAGTGTCCTGATAGCTCTCTCAACTTGTTTAAAATATAATCAATTAATCACTCGATTGTAAGAAAAATAAACTGCATGTGAAAAGTGTGTTGCACGCCGCTTGAAATGTTATTACATAATTTACATAATAAATTAAAAAATATTTGAAAAAAGTTATTACTTGTTCGACCGTAAATCTTGTCATCTTTGATATTAGAACTCCATACCACCGACCTTTTTTTTACAACCGAGTAATTAATTAACTACATTTTATGTAAATTAAAAGAATTACCCAAACATTTTAAACAAATCGATAAAGCTATTATGCCATTTTGAAAGTTTAGAAAGTCAATCAATCTTTTTGTACAAGTTCATAACACAAATAATGCATGGGTAAATGGCACCAATGGCCACTGAATTTTAATTTTTAGCGGTATGACCACTAAACTTTACACTTTTTAACACCAATGGTCACTCAATGCCTCAAAACGACCGTTGACGGTCTCAAAATAAAAAATCCGAAGAGTTAATGATATTTTAAGGAACTTTAATTCTTGAAAATTTCATTTTGAGGTTATTTATGTGTTGTTTGGTTAGGAAAAAGATAGAATTTTTAGAGAGAGAATGATTTTGGAAAATAAAAATTGTGGTTTCATGGTAAATGTCGTTTTGAATAACGTTATTTCTTGAATATTTTCATTTTAAAGTCGTTAACGGTCATTTTGAGGAGTTAGTTAAAGTTGAGTTGCCACCGATGTTAAAAAAAGGGTAAAGTTTAGTGGCTATACTATTAAAAATTAAAATTCAATGGTCATAATGTTAAAATGGATAAAGTTCAGTAGCCATCGGTGCAATTTACCCAATAATGCAGTGAACTTTTTATTTTCGGCTTCTTTTTCTTTCCGTTTGTGCAACTTTTTAATATCTTAAAGTTCAGTAGTGATAGGTTACCAAATTCATTGGAACATGATTCTCAATATTATTAACAAATAAAAGTAATTGGAATAGAAATCCTATTAAATCAGAGCATCTTGTTTTATAAAAAAAAATTATAAATTAATTTTATAAGAATCAAATAAACATAAACTTTTTCTGGTAAAAAAGTGTTAATAATTCTTGTTTTTATTATCTGCATTTTTTGGTGTAAAAAGCTAAAACCAATTCTGAAAGTAAATTTTTAATTTGATGAAATAAGAAAATAATAATATATGGAGTTAAACACAATGTATTAATTTTAGGGTGTTGTTAAACCCAGCCCCAAATTCCCACCCCTAGCCCCGTGAAAGGACAAAAATACCCTTTCATGGGTTTTGGGAGGGGAATTTCTATTTTTTTTGCCAATCCGACACGCGGGCGTGTGGCCATCACGCCTCACCTCGCGGTCGGGCGTATAGATATCACGCCTCATCGTGTGGTTGGGCGTGATAGCCTCACGCCTCACCGCAAGGTCGGGCATGTGGCTGTCACGTCCGACCACGCGGTGAGGCGTGAGGCTATCACGTCCGACCACGGGGTGAGGCGTGATAGCCACACGCCCGCGTGTCGGATTGGTAAAAAAAATAGCCTTTTAAACCCGTAAATAGTCCGTTAAACCCGTAAATAGGCCGTTAAACCCGTAACTACAGAATTGTACTTAAAACCTAAAAATAATATAAGTTAATTAATAAATATTATTAATCACAACATATAAAACTAATATAATCTAGTCCAAGCCTCTCTCCTTTCAGCGTATAGATTCTCCAAGTGACGAACACTCTGATGACAAAATAAACGCCATTGGGTGGTAATGGGAGGCACTGGAAACGCAGGATGTAAATAAAGACGTATGTAGTGACGATAACTCCCCAAATGACAAATCACAATCTCTCGCTCTGGTGGTCTTCCATCGTCCGAACGCATCGACAGTATAGTGCAACATCCTAATTGTTGTGTAGTAAAGAGGAAAATTACTGCGTTCAATACAGATGCAGCAGCAAATAAGTCATCCGGACTCACCATCCAGTGGGACTCACCACAACCCGCTCCTGCCCATTTAATACGTGTGAGGGCAGCATCAAATCCGTTCCCGTACACTAACGCATACAGATCACGGTTTGCGCGCATCTCATTCTCTATGAGCACTCTCATCAGCTTCTACTCCTCTTGGTTATAAATGATGGCATCGGCTAAAACACGAAATCCACAGTTACCATCTGCTACAACATCATGGAATCCAGTAATAAATGGTACGATGAGACATTGAACCCGATGTAAATGGTGGTAACCGGCGATATCCGCATCAAATCCGACTGAAAATATTAATATATGAAATTTATCAATAAAAATATATTTCCTTTAACTTCAACATATATATAAATGAAATAAAATATACCCGGCATCTGGCTGTTATGCACAGATGAGGATGAGGAACGACCTCGACTACGACTACTCCTCGAACCTGAGGACCGTGCTCGGCCTCGTGGTGCCTGACTGTACTCCCACGCACTCGGATTACGTTTTGTTGATGAATTTCCCTTTGGTCTACCCCTAACAGTGTCTTTGACCTCAGGTTCTTTGAAGCCACTTTGTTCCGGGTTTATCTGATCATGAATCATCATCGATATGCTACGCACCATTGAAGGATCTAATTTTTCAACCTTTTCCACAAGAGATTGAAAAAATCGGTGATCCTCAGACCCGTCAGCATATACTGGAGCAGTAACTGGTATGTCACTCAACCCTTCAAACGTAAGAGATCTCAAAAAAAGATGGATGCGGTCAACACGGACCGATTCATTTGTGTCAATATATGTTTTAAGCTCATATGCACACGGAATGCCATGAGTCATGGGCAACACGCATCTGCATTCACTTACCACATCCATACTCAATCCGTGCATACACTTGACCTCATCATTTAGTACAGCCAAGCAGTAATGTGAAACGTGTAAGTCAAGATACGTGAAAGGTTCTCCACAGTGATTCACCGCAGATCTTCTTCTCGAGTCCTCGAGTGAGTATCTGATTATATACAGTGAAGGATTACAAAACTCATGTATTAAATTTTAAAAGATTAAAGCAAATAACAGAATAAATGTCTTACTTGATCGCCTCGATCCGAGCCTCAATGTCCTTGTGCACCTTCGCCCACACTGTATCGAGTGCACCAGTAGATGAATTCAACCACTGTTTCAACTGTGCATGTGAACTCTCCACTCGACAGGTTGTGGTGTTTCCTAAGTGCAACACCTTGTTCGTCCATGCTCGACAAAACTTCTCTTTATGCACTAGCCATGTGGTCTACGTAATCTATCACATGAGGCCAGTTGCCAGTAGTATTCTTCATGGCTACCACTGCCGCCTCATATTCGGCTACTGTCGGGGCTTCAATTATACGTTTCCATTTGGAATTCTTAAAAATTTCACCAAACTTCTTCATTCCACTCAACTTGCCTACTCTATCTTCCACATCTTTATTAATATGCCATGTGCACAATAAATGATGACTATGAGGAAATACCTCACGAACCGGCCTCATCAGTCCTAACTCCCGATCTGTAGCAATGGCTGTCGGATGCACATCAGGTTGGAGCAAAAGCTTCAATTTTTGTAACACCCACATATAACTACCCTCAGTTTCATCCTTCATGATTGCATAGGCGATCAAGAAGTTTTTGTTTGAAGGCGTCATTCCAATGATTTCAAAGAATGGCATCTTATACTTGTTTGTTTTATATATTGAATCCATACCAACAAACAAGTAATAAGATCGGAACAGTGTGATCGATGTTGGATGTGCCATAAATAAGTGAGTCACGACATTGCTGCCCGGCACCGCTTGCGTCCAATGTATGTAGTCTTTATCTATAGCAAGCCGATAAAACTGACCGATTACATCCCGACCCTCAAAGCTCTCAGTCCTGATTTTCTGCCTGTAATTATAGATATGTCTTTGTGTCGGGCAATCCTCCAGATGTTTTTCTTTGATTGCAGCAAAAATAGCACAAGGCTTAGCTTGAGCTGAACTTATTTCACGAACAAGTTTTTTGGAAGCCGGGCTTAGTCCGCTCATATGTCTGTAGCCCTGACGATATATAGCCAACTGATGACAGTGCTGTCCTCTATCTCCAGGAATCCCATTCACCACCCAACCGCCCCATTTAGCGATTTCCATAACCTTTATCTGGAATTTGCAACCACAGAACTTTGTTTTTGTATTCTTCCGTAGTATAACATCCATATCCATATCCTTTTTCCTTTTATAATTCTTAACACCACGAACACATTTAACCAATATCCACTTGGACTTGCGCCCCGTCTTATGCGACGCTGTGGTTAACTCGAACCCGATCCCAATTGCCGTCTGTTTTGCCCAGTTAACAGCTTCATGATATGTTTGAAACGTTTGTTTGGGAAAAAACTGCGAGCTGTAATCTATGCCGTTTTCGTCAAATTTTTCCCACGAAACCTCCTGTAAATGATAAATAACGAACATTACATTCCAAAACGTGACATTTCTACAGCGTTTCGGTGTCTAAACCCGAAAAACAGCCACAAATATGCTCAGGCGTGTGAGCATCACGCCTCACCTCATGGTGGGACGTATGAGCATCACGCCTCACCTCATGGTGGGGCGTATGAGTATCACGCCCCACCTCATGGTGGGGCGTATGAACATCACGCCTCACCTCATGGTGAGGCGTGTGGCTATCACGCCCCACCACATGGTGGGACGTGATACTAATACGCCCCACCATGAGGTGAGGCGTGATGCTCACACGCCCGAGTGCCGAACCAGATTTTTTTTTCAATTCAAATTACAGAAATGCAAGGAAGTTAAATCGGAAAAATACCTCAAATTCGGACACAGCATCACTCCCGTCTAATCTCGGTGATAACGGATTGTCTTTCATCAAACATGTTGTCTTTGATTCGGATGAAAATGTATTTGGGAGACTTTGAGAGAGTTTGGGAGGGATTCAAATTTTCAGTTTTTGTTCAAAGGGCGGTTAGGTCTTTTTCCGGGGCTGGAAGTGTGAATATGGGGCTGGTTTTAGTAACCCATTAATTTTATTAGGCATAGATCATGGTTTGATACACATTATTACATTAAAAGAAAAAAAAACAAAAGAAAATTAAGAGAGAAGGGATTTATTCTATTAGTACTAATAATACATTTAAAGTCTTTTTATTCCATAATTCATTAGGATAACATTTCCTATTTTAATGATTACTCTTTCAATCCATCTCATATTAGAAGTCTTTCTTGTATACCTATTTAAAGGTTTCTTCACATTAATTGAATTAAGTGATTTAATCCAAAACCCTAACTCACCATTTAATCCTCCCCTTCCTCAGTCAACTCTCATATCATTGATGGTGCAAATCTGGTTGAGGTGGAGTCGGCTTTATTTACAACGCACTTTGTTCTTTTCCAAATTTACATTCATTACTGATGATGTTTCCTCATTTCCTTAATCTGCTCTGCATAATTTCCGATCTCTAACACCCTCTGATCAAAACTTTGCACCGCCACACACTCATCTTGCTAGTACTGATTCATACAATTGGGATTCCTAGAATTCCAGAATAAATCGCTCACCCTTCACAGAGGCAGTCATAAACCCCTTTCGGCCTATGACATCAGAAACCACCTTCGAGCCATTCAACATAAATTATTCTTGACCAACCATGGTTAATACAACTCGACCACAACCCGCCCGACCTCCTCCCTATTCTGCTCCTCCGAGCCCTCAGGTTCAACCTCTCCTCAAACCTAATTTCAGAGGTCCTGCTCCCTTTCATACAAAAACTACTTTCCCCAACAATTTCTAAGGCTCTACACCGCAATCCTAGCTTAACCTCTCAACCTTTCCTAATAACAAAACTTACCTTTTTACATTCCACCCACTAATTCTGCACCACCTATCATCAATTCTGCAACACCTGTCATGATGTCTCCTCCAAATTTACTGCACAACAAAGACACCTCCAGCCGACAAAATAACCTACCTGTGATCAATTCAACAACTCCATTGGCCAGAAATTTAGACATTGGCGCAAACAAGTCTGCTGGTTTTGCAGAGCAACATTACTACAATAATTATGTCTCATATCAGCAGTTATCCTTCCTCAACTCCAATGTGCCTTGTTCCGCATCTCAAATTCTTCACGATGCAGGAACATTGTCGGTCGCATCTTCAACTCCTTTAACACACAACCATAGACCTCTTCATGATGTCTCATCAGTCTCCGAAAAAGTGCAAGAAACATGCACTGACTCACCAATCATCAACACTACACGGTCGGAATCCTTTATAAACTCTCCCAACAATAATATGGTCTTCAATTTACTTTCTCCTGTTGACTCATATATTAATTCAACACCATTACTTTCATTGGCTGCATGCACCTCTAATTCACCACCTCCTTCCCTTTCCAAACACTTGGACACATCATCCCAATCCGTAACTAAAACAACACATACTGCTCCAGATCGTATTCATTCCATGTCCCTTCTATCTTCAACCTTAAATTCTAAGGGTAGCTTTGCAACTCTATCAACTTGTCTAGAATCCAACAACGATGACCCCACCTACTTTTCCAAGGCTCGCCAATTAAATGAATATCACGAGGCCATGTCTAGTAAGGTCAAAGATCTTCTGGACAACCAAACACGGACGCTTGTCCCACGACCAAGCAATCGCAACATCATCATGCGTCGTTGGCTTTTTCGAACTAAAAAATGCAGATGGGAGCATTGAAAGACCCAAGGCACGCCTTGTTGCAAGGGGCTTCACTCAACAATATGGTATTAACTACAAGGAGACATTTAACCCTCTGGTCAAAGAAACCACTATTCATATCATTTTCGCCTTATCTGATCACAAATGGTCTATTTGTCAATTAAACGTTTCCAATGCCTTTTTGCACAAAAATCTGACAGAAACCATCTACATGCAACAACCACAAGGATTCTGGGACTTAGATAAATCATATCATGTATGCCTTCTTCAAAAATCCTTATATGGTCTCAAACAAAGCCCCCAAGAACGGTTCACCTGATTAAAAACCTTTTTACGATCTTTGGGATCTCTATGTCTGGCACAGACAATTCACTATGCATTCATCATACAAACACTACAAGATCTTCATTCTATGCTACGTCGATGATATTCTCATTACTTGTAGTAATATCTCCCCCATACAATGTACCATTCAAGCTATTGAGTGAGAATTCCCAGTTCGAAATCTTGGACAAGCTTCTTACTTTCTTGGCATTGAAATCAAATATATCAACCGTGGGATTCACTTATCTCAGATGAAATATGATGGCGACATTCTTGATAGAGTAAAAATGACTGAATGTAAACCCCGCTCCACACTGATGGCTACCACACCAAACTTGTTAAGAGAACATGGTACTCTTCATCAATCTAGCGATGAATATAGAAGCATTGTTGGTGCTCTTCAGTATCTCATTTTGACTCGTTTAGATATTGCATTCTCAGTCAACCAACTATGTCAGTTTTTGCATTGTCCAACTTATGAACAATTCAAAGGAGTCAAATGAGTCCTTCGGTTCATAAATGGCACTCAAGACTTTGGCGTAATTTTCTCCACCAAACTAATTTAGACTGTTCACTATTACTCTAATAGTGATTGGGGTGGGTGTCTAGATGACAGACGGTCAACTGGAGCTTTTTGTATCTATCTCGGTGACAACTTGATCTCCTGGAATACTCGCAAGCAACCCATGATTGCACATTCTTCTATGGAAAGTGAATACAAAGCGGTTGCTGATGCTATTGTTGAACTTTTTTGGATTCAATCCTTATTATTTGAATTACGCCTTCCCACTCCTCGTCATGTTCAGCTTTGGTTGACAATGTTGGAGCTATTTATCTCACCGCCAATCAAGTTTTTCAGGCTCATACCAAACACATTGAACTTGACTATCACTTTATGTGTGAACAAGTCTATAATGGTTTTCTTTATGTTCACTTCATTCCGACTGAAGATCAAGTTGTAGAATTGCTAACCAAGCCTCTTTCGAGCATCCGTTTCCCATTCTCTGAGATCGTCTTAATATATGCTATCAACATCGGTTTGAGAGAGACTGTTAGTGTTAATAATACATTTAAACTATTTTTATTATGTAACTCATTGAGATAACACTTCCTATCTTAATGACTAATTTTTCAATCCTTCACCTATTAGGAGTCTTTCTTGTATGCCTATTTAAAGGCTTATTCATGTTAATTGAATTAACTGATTTAATCCAAAGCCCTAACTCACAATAACACCATACTTCATAAAAATCAAACTTAGAGGTTACGTAGTTAAAGAGAGAAGAACTAGAAGCTTTAATATTCCAATGGAAAAAATAATCACCATTGACACAACGAGTATGATACCATTCATCAATGTAAATATCAAACCACAGATCTTAGAATCCCATTTAAAGGACCAATAAAAATCAGTAGTTCCAGTAAAAATGGTTCGAAAACTAAAGGAGTACGAGTCTATATAATGGAAGGTATGTTCTCCAAGATCATCATCGTGAGATTTACAATGAATAAGTAGGTCCTTCGATCTAAATTGTTTGTAATTTGAATAGTCTCCTTCGCAACACTACTTTTTGTAAGCACCATCAACAATGTTATGACTGTTACCACCCACAATTTCATTTTGTTTTTTTTTTCTCCTTCTTCTAATCTCTTGATGATGTGGAACAAAGTGTTGCTTCTAGTTACGTATATAGTCTTAACAATCAATACACTGTTGTATATGTAATTAATTGGAATTTATTTGCTACGTTAATCAATAAAAAATGAAATTATACTTTAATTTATTCCATTCAATACTATAATCAATTCAAGAAGAAGAAAAAAAAAACTAAAATCAAAGAAAGAAAGAATAGCGTAATAGAAGAATGGGGATGAAGCGTAAGGAAACTCACAACTTGTCTACCAAGGGAAGCTCATCACTAAATTGGAGAGTATATGATGGAACAGAGATGGAGAATCTATAAAACGTGATTTGAATGGAATTAAGCATAAAGCATAAGATAAAATTACTTAATTTTATTGGAGAAAGACGGGATTTAGGATTCCATTTATCACAAATATCGAACTCAGAGACTAGGGGGTCAAACATACAAGGTCCAGAAGCTTTAATTTTCCAACGACAGACATTATCATAATTACATTGATGACGATCCCTTTCATCAACATAAATATCAAACCAACGAGTTTCGGAATCCCATTTGAAAAAATCAGTAGTCATAATAACATTGGGATGAAAACTGAACAAATACAAGCCTTTATAATGAAGGGTATGTCCTCCAAGATCATCATCGCCCGACTTACAATGGATGAATAGATCTTTCGTCGCACCTAAATCGTTTGTCACTTTAACTGTTGTTGCATCACTGCTGTCCCTAAACACCATCAACAATGTTATGAATGTTACCATCCACCATTTCATTTTATTTTTCTATTTCTTCTAATCTCTTATGATGTGAAATGAAGCGTTGCTACTGTTTTACCTACTGTTTGTTGTTGCTTTGCTGTTTACTGTTACGGCTTGCTGTTACAGTTTGCTCTTTGTAAAAGGCTGCTTTTCTGGTGTAAAAGGCAAATAGGAGACCATTAACCAAACACCTAATGCTGCTTTTCAATTGTAAAAGGCAAATAGGAGGTCACTAACCAAATACCTAAAACACTCCATTTTGAAGTGAAAAGGCAAAAGAGTCTGAAAATGAGCAACCAAACACCCCAATAGTCTTAAAAGTTAATGTACCATTTAATTTGCAATCAATTAGAATTTATTTACTAAGTTAGTTAATTACCCAATTTATCATACACTTATTATTTTTGTTGATGTGTTTGACGTTATTTCGTAATTATTGATTTGATTTCCTGATATAGAATAATGCATAATTTTATATATTAAGCTTATGTTTGTTAAATTAAATGATTAATTTAACTTTCATTTCCTTTAAGACTTTTATATATATAAAAAAGATTCCCTTTAAAATTGAGTAGAAGCATTTATTCTATTTTTCTTCCTTTTTTCTATCTTTTCTTAACCTTTTTTTATCCAAATTTATCGCTATATTTTTAGAAATATACGAAATGTTAAAATTTTACTATTAATGTTTAAAAAAAAAAAATTCAAATTTACCCATACCTCAATAGAACATTTGAACAACATGTCTCGTCGTTATTTGAGTGTCATATTGAACCTTCCAAACAAATTTGTTGATATATTAAAGCAATTCCGTATATTTTGTGACTATATTAATAACGTGGTAAATATTTTAGACAATTTTTTTTAGTGAGCTGCTATTTACCGCAATATTTTTTCCACCTACCGCACTTTTTTGACAATTTTGCCCTTCTCATAATTTAAACTCAAAAAATCAAAACTCTTAAATCCTCTCTATCTTTTTGGATTTTCAAAAAACCCGACCTAAAACGACATGCCGCCAAAGGCATGAGCGGGTAAAGGCTTCATGAATGCTCCCGTAAGGTTTTTTTTAAAAAAATTACTCCGAAATCACGGGTTCCGCCTCCGAAACGGAGGTGGAATCCGTATGAATTTAGCCTAAATGGACGGGACGTGCCGTTTCCACCACAGGTGGAATGGACGAACTGCCCGTTCCACCCGTGGTGGAAATGGCACGCGCCGTTCGGTCCACCGTACGGTGGAACGGTGCGCGCTGCCCGTTTAGGCCAAATCCATTTTTAAAAAAAATTCAAAAAGAGAGAAAAAAAAGTTTTGGTTTTTGAGAAAAAATTATGAAAAGGGCATAAATGTCAAAAAGAGTGCGGTAGGTGGAAAAAATATTGCGGTAAATAGCATTACCCTTTTTTTTATGATTAACTTATATGTGGAAGACTTGATTGTTGGTATTTTAGTATGTTTTTTCTTTTTAAAACTATATTAATAATAACCTTTAAAAAAGTAATGCATCAATTAAAGTTGACTTGAATGGTTAAATATCTCAAATTGCTTAAAATTAAACTAATTTGTACAATTTTATTGTAATAAATCTAAAATCCCCAAAACAGTAAAGATGCACCTTATCATTTTTTAATTAATTTTAGGGTTAAGGTGTAAAAATACCTCTAACGTTTTGGGTCTGGCGTAATTTTACCTCTAACATCTAAAATGATACAATTTTACCCTTAACGTTGAAAGCTAAGAGCAATTTTACCCCTAACGTCGATAAATTGGATCAATTTGAGAAATAATTCATCAAATTGTCTTCTCGGTCATGAATCTTGTCATCTACACTTCACACGTGCGTCATTTTATTATTAACAAATTACAAACATATGTTGGGATGTGAAAAAAATTAAAAAAATATACTGTCTTTTATACGAATTGGACAACAAAAATTCAACGAATTTATAAATATTAATCTTCAATTCTATTATTAAATTATAAAAAACATGAAATCTTTTTTTAAAATGAATTGATATGCAATTGGTGGAGAATAAGGAACAAAAATATACGTGTTTTATAATAGTGTCTAAAATTGACCCAAATTATCAACGTTAGGGGTAAAATTGCCCTTGGCTACCAACGTTAGGGGTAAAATTGCACCATTTTAGACGTTAGGGGTAAAATTAGTCCACTCAAAATGTTAGAGATATTTTTATACCTTAACCCTTAATTTTATTATCAATTTCTTTTCTCGTATTCTTTCCATCTGTACAATATTTTTTATATTTAAAATAAAATAAAATCAAGCTACCTAATATTGTGATTTGTGGTATTAGTAGTAGTGATTTAGGTTACCAAATTGATTGGAACATGATTCTCAAGCTAAGAATTAAACTAATCAATATTAACAAGGAGAATAGAAATCCTATTAAACAGAACCACATGTTTTATAGAAATATTATAAAATAATTTTATCAAACTCAAATAAATATAAAATAATCATAAAAAGCTCTAAAATGTAATTTCTGTAAAAAACTTTAAACATTTTTTTTTGTTTTCATACCAAAAAAAAAAGAAGCTAACCATTTATTGTTCTACAAAAGGGCCGGTCTAAGGATCCCATTTTGAAGCGACATTTGCATCGTCCACGTCACACCCGATGATGATTCGAGTGAGCCCCTGCGTGTGAGAGAACATTTTCCCTAGTAATTTGTTAAAGATTTATAAATGTCATTTACTTATAAACTAGTTAAGATTCTCATTTCTTTCATACGTGGGGATGAGAATGCTTAGTTTACTTTTATCTTCTTTCAAACCATTTCAAGTGGTTCACTTTGAACATCAATTTCTCATTCACCACTTGTCCGTTTTGAGTTATATTATACCGTTAAAAAGATCTCAGGGCATAGAATACGTTGACATATTTCAAGTTATTCTAAACTTCATTTATCCTTTATATATTTAAGCCCGAAGTTGACGAAAATAACAAATCAAAAATTGTTTATAATTTGTTTTGGATATATATCATTTATAAAAATAATTTAAAATTAATTATATATATTTAATATATATAAATATTATTTATTTATTTATTTATTTATTACATCATCCGGTTCGATCAATCCGAACCATCCGATCTAACTAAGTGATCCAGTTATAAATCCGATTTGATGTCCGATCCGATTCTAATAACATTAATGAACGAAATCTTTTTAATTAGGATGAAATACGGAAAACAAACATATGGAATTAAACATATTCTTCGCCGCATCTAAAATCGTTTGTCATTTGAATTTTGAACAATCTATCACTATTTTTGTAAATACCATCAACAATGTTACTATTTTGTAAAATCTATCACTATTAATCCATTTACATTTCTCACACATCAATAACACCATTTACCTGTAGATTGTAACAATGTTCAATGAACTTTAGATTAAGTTTTAAAAAGTTACTATATTTCATTTTGTTTAAATAAAGTTATTAAACTACGTGATAGTAACATTTATGTGATATATAAGCACACGATGATACATATCGGTGTAGATTTTAATCTTAAATCAACAAATAGTATTCTTTTCTAGCTAAACTAGAAAGAGTTAATACCAGGTTTTACAAACTAAATCCGTAGGAAGTAGAAATTTCCTAATTGAAGGTTAGGAACCTTAATAAAGTTTCATAAATAAGATAATGGTTTTTTATTAATAAAAAAAGTTAACACATCCTTACAAATAAGAGGCTTTATATAGCTCTCTCTAATCAAAAGTAAAAGACACAAATAACCTACTAGGGTTACAACTTAACAAAGATGAGTAGGGGTAGTATAGGAAATGGATGCATAAATGGCATTTAGGGAAATAAAACAAAGGTACAAAACAAGAATATGAAAGTGGCATAACCGTAGTTAAAACATGTCAGAATTTGGGCAGCACTTGGTCCCCTTGTCCCCTAAGTCCATTTGACCCTTCTTTGGCAGATTTAGCAAGGCCACAAGGCGTGTAGGGGTGCCACACGACGTGTGGCCTTCGGGAGCTGTAAGCTCACTCGGCGTGTGAGCAGGGCACACACCGAGTGGACAAATAACAGAAGCTCCCCTAGCTTCTGCCTGAGCTCCACACAGTGTGTGGGGGGTTGACATGCCGCGTGGGGCAATTTTGCCCATTTTCTCCACACACTCGTCTATGCTTCGTTCCTCGCCCGAGTCCCTTCATCCAAACTCAAACCCTTGAAGGAGATGCCTGCATCATACACTCCCTCTTGAAAGGAACTTGACTTCAAGTTACTCGTTACATATGGAGGAGACTTATTAGTCTTGAGCGGACTCCAAGCTCTCAAATCGAACCAAGGTGTTGTTTGAAATGAATTCAAAAAGCCCATTCCACACATTTTTGGATTCGCCTCCACACGAACTTCACCCCTAAAGTTGTAAAAGACGCTAGGCGCTAGTCAGACGGACATGGTCCTTACTAATTAATCAGATTTGTATTTTTTGTATTTATTTATAAAATAAAGAATCATATAAACACAATTAATATAAGAATTATAATATGTAAAAATAATAATATAAAATATTTAGGATAGAAAAACATACATATTTTAATATTATTTACATTAATATCCTTAAAAAAATAACAAATAGATCAATAAAATAACATTTATAATAAAAGGTATCAAAATAAAATAAAATTAATATTCTTAAAAATACATTTGATAGTTTAAGGTTTTTTTTAGTCTTTTGTTATTTAATATTTTATTTAAAATTAAAAAAATTGACATAAAATTTAAGGACCAATTTTTTCAAAAGGATCGTTTGGGAGCCGTTTGGGACCGCCTGAGACTGCCTAGTAGGCCAACAATCGGTTACCGATTTATATCGCCTGATTAGTGAAAATCGGTACGGTGTTTTGAAAATCACCGCTTAGGCATTGGCCGATTTTTATAACACTGTTCACCCCACATTTCAACTTGGGACTTGCCTCGGTTCTCATCCTCATTGACATCCGTCATCCACTTTCTACCAGTATCAAATGGGATATCTCAGCGAAGCTTGTCAAACCCCTTCCCCACAATACCTTGCATTCTCTTCCAAATTCTCACATTATGTCGAACAGACCAACCCCAAACCTTCTTGGTCTCTACTCCATTAACTTCAAGACTCACCACGACATTCTTTCTCTCATAGACGACATCAAATGGAATATCCCGATGGCACTTGTCGACCCACTTCATAGTGATTCCAAGAACACTCGCGTTAGCTCCTCCCTTATCTTGAGCTAGCAATCTTAGAACTTCTAAATTCGCGTCTTCACTAGTTTGGGCACTATCCTGCAACTCTTGAATATTTCTCATTGTATCAACATCACCCGGATGCCATTCACATTCATAAGATACTCCATGAAGCTCACATTCTTCACCACAAAGCTACCTCTTATAGATTCCTAATAGGATAGATTCTTCCTCAACAAACACATCATAGATCCCAACACATATATTTCAACAAAGCACAAAAGAATAAGTTCATTTGTGTCATGCATGTGCTAGGAGCAGTGGTTCTTTCAACAGGCGTCACAAGGTACCCTTCATCTTACTCTCTAGAGTTCAGTTTACCGTGTGTAGGAATATGTGTACTATCTCCCGGATCCCATGCTATGTCATGTGGTATCTTCCCTAAAGGTGGAAGCCCTCGAGGTTACTCGTTCAAAGACACATACTTGTCACTTTCAGACATTTGTTCAACTCCCATTGGAGTAGTCTCCATGAATTTACTGATGCACTCATTCAAATTCAACTCCCAAGTTGGATAAGCACTCAAGATGACCTTTCTTTTTCTCAATAGGTGAACTCTTCAAAGGTGTAAAGATGTACATGATTCCTCCTTTGTGTATAGTGTACGTGTTGCTTCTTCCCATATGGGATGCATCATAATCAAATTGCCATAGCCTTCCTAAGAGCACGTGACAAGCATCCATCTCCACAACATCACATATAGCTTCATCTTGATAAGTCCTAATGGAGAAAGGAACCTTACACAATTGAGTAACTTGAAACTAAGTATCGAGTTCTAAATAATTGATCTCGTGGACTATGCTCCTCTTCACTAGACATTAGCACTCTCGTCGCCAAATACACTTTATGCTCATCGCCATCACCCTCACCTTCATAAGTATCTTCATTTTGGCTCCACTTAACATCCTCCAAATCATCATCACAATGTAATCTATCTTCATCATCTTCATAAGGAGCCCTGTGTTGATTCCACTCAATGTACCGAAGCTGATATTCATCATGATAGAACACATCTTCATCATCTTCATAAGCGGCCCCATGTTAGTTCCACACAATTTTCCGATGCTCGTTCTCATCATAGTAAATTCTATCATCTTCATTATAATCATTTTTATTCACATGACGATAACATTCACCATCCTCACATGTCTCATCCTCGGAAGCGTGCTCTCTCTCTCTTCAACCACATACTCAAATTCATTATCATAATAGCCAAGATCATCATTTCTTTCTATTTCATTCTCAGATTGGTTCTCCTCTTCATCAATCTCCCCTTCTAACTTATCTTCCCCATGATCATATTCAAATTCGTTCCCCACTCCGTCAACAATCCATTCTTTACCATTACCTCTCGTTTCTTCCCACTTCTCCTTATAGTTCAAGCCGGCTAATCCATTTGAATTGTTACCCGAATCAAATGACATGTTACATCCCACCATGGTTGAACCACCAACATCTTTCCCATCACCATAGCCATCAACCTCCACACATAATGTGATTTCCTCATCCTCCTCAAAGAGTTTGTCAATCCTAAAACCACTCTCCCCCTCTTCAAGATAAATAACCTCACTTTCCCAAAGCATACAAATTAAGTTGTGTCTAAGGGGCATTTTATCAAACACATGGGAAGCACCCTTTTTAACATGAGTTCCCCCAATGTCCTCGTCTACAAACAATCTTTCCTCCTTGTACATACATGAACTCACATTCTCATTCACAATTTCATTATCAATAAACTCCCAATGAGAATCTAATCCACAAACAATATCACAAACATCCAACTCCTCCCTAGTAATAGGATTACCCACAACTTCAATATGAGAAATTGAAAGTTTAAGATTTACCTCGTCAATGTGTAATTGGAGGACCTTAGAGAGAAGAAACCATTTTATGTTGTAGGTTCTTTACAGGAATTGCAGTGTTTGTTCTATATTAGAATTTATCCGTATCAACACCTTTCATTGGAAAACTTTTATAGGCAGTTTTTTTAATTAGCATCAGAAATTTTGATGAAATAGCATCTGTGCTATAAGTAAGAATGCATCAGGGTAAATTAGTAGGAAAAGAATCGTAGAAGATGCGTAAACTTCAACGGAATCTGATACGATAATGTGGTTGATATTTCATAGAAAACACTCCAGTACCACCAAAAATGCTTCTTCTACATAGTGATTAAATTACATCCCTCTCTAAAAGAGGCCTATGAAAACTATGATGTCTTTTCTTTACTAAATTCCCTAGCACAGATTCCTACATGGTCTGCTCTGCCCAACAGAGTGGCATAATCTGAAAGCAAGAGGCATACCTGGTATGTTTCTTCCCCGGTTAATACAAGGTGCTACACGTTATTTGACCGTTGCACGATGAATAATCCAAGTGTTTGTTTATGTCACTTCTGAGCTTTTAAGTATTCAAATTGGATTATAGAAATAACCTTTTGAATTGGTTACTTTCCGCCTCCAGTACTATACATCTTTAGCTACTTCCTAACTGAACATTCTTCAACTCGCAATTTATGCTGCTGAGCTATATGTTCAGTCAGCTTCAATGTGATTCTGCAGACTCGTACTGTGACCAGTATTCCTTGACAAGCAGGCCAAAGAGGGAACCTTCCTTCTTAATCAACTTCATTGGCTCATCATACTCCACTATTTTACCTGGAATGCAAAAACTTGCCATCAATACATTCCGAACTTCCTCTTTATATACAGGATACAACCGTATTTTTGAAAGATATTCTGTAAGTAATGAACTTACCATCACTGATAGCAAGAACCATGGTGCAATCCATCACAGTTGGTATCCTGTGAGCTACTGTGATCACCGTGCAATCTGCAAATTCAGAACGAATAGTTTTCTGCAAGATCGAATCAGTTGCATTGTCAATTGATGCAGTTGCTTCATCAAGCACCAATACTCGACTTCTCCTCAGAAGTGCACGCCCCAAGCAAAACAGTTGTCTCTGCCCCATGCTCCAGTTTGCTCCGTCCTCCACAACTGTGTAAGAGGCAGTCAATCATCTAGTAGTGTTTTTTATAATCAAAAGTGAAAACACACCATGTTGTTTGGCATTTAAAAACCTACCCAAGGAATCTAGTCCCTGCTCTTTCTCCTGGACAGCCTCTCGAAGCTGGCACTTCTCTAAAACCTGGGAAATGCAGTGGAGAACATTAAACAGAATGAGAAGCCACTTCTATGTAACTAATCATAGTTATTGAAGGCGCATTGTGCACTAGGGCGCAAGGCAAAGGAGCGTGACTAATTGACACAAGGTGCACTAAAAGAATAAGAACATATAAAACCATAAATGACAATTCTAAAATCAAAACGCAACAAATACTAAATCATGACAATATTAATCATCAATCCTAATATGCAATAAAACTCATATTCTAAAAGTTAAAGACTTCAACTAAATATTAAATCTTAAGTTGACTCATGAGAAGTCTTCAAATTTATCAATCACTCATCACCATCACTCTTCTCATCTCCAACATCATCAAATTATTCTTCAAGGATTTGATCCTCGTCATACTCATCTACAAAGTCAGTTTCCCATTGTGTATATGCGTCTCTGCGAAGTTTTTCATTATTATTATTTTGGACTCTTGATGTAAGACGAAGAGCGCTTGATGCGCCGGTTAGGAGGACGGAAGAGTGGCAAGGGGATGTAGTGGTGAGGGGTAGGGGAAGACCTAAGCAAACTTGGAGGAGAGTGATTGAGAGTGATATGAGTTTATTAGGGATTGAGGAAAATATGATAGTGGATAGGACAGAGTGGAGGGAGAGAATTTGTGTCGCTGACACGACTTGATTTCACGGTTTTATATGATGGTTCATGTTAGCCGACCCCGAATCATTTCGGGACTAAAGCTTTGTTGTTGTTGTTGTATGTGTCTAATCCAATGGTGGAGATCAAAACCCTAAATAAAAACCATGTGACATATAGGCGCCCGTGGTGCGTCCTTTATAACCATGGCCAGGCGTGTCTTGGCGACAACGTGTGCCTTTGGGGGGTGCTAAGGCGCTTGGCGTAGTGCCTTGTGCGCCTGGCTGGAGCCTGTGGTACGCTTTTTAACAACTATGTAACTAATTGTTTCAAAAGTCAATATACAAATAACATATAAACGAAATGGAAATTACCTCCCAAATATCTTGATCAGTATGTTGAGATAAAGGGTCTAAATTGTATCTCACAGTCCCGTTAAAAAGAGTAGGATCTTGAGGTATTATTCCAAACCGGGACCTGAGATCATGCAGACCAATTTTGGATATGTCAATGCCATCAACAAGGATCTTTCCTCCAGCTGGTTCAACTAGACGAAATAGAGCTCCAATAAGGGTAGTCTTTCCACTGCCAGTACGGCCGACAATACCAATCTTATGCCCTCCTTGAAATGTGCAACTGATCCCTCGAAGAACCATCGGTGCATCAGGTCTGTATCTAATCTGTATTAAGTCAAAAAAATTCAGTATGTTAAACTTACTGATTCTAAAAACAAGCGTCAAACCGAAAAACAAAACTCACCTTCAAATCACAGATGTCCACTTTACCCACTTCTGGCCAATTGGGTGGGGGACGGCTATCTTCTATCACCTCAGGGGCTTCACTTGGTATATACATGTATTGATTAAGCCTTTCAACAGAAATGATATAGTTCGCAATAGTGCACTGGTTTTGAATGGAAAAAACCAGGGACATGTTTAAAGAAAGACCATAAGAAAGTGCCATGCCAATGAATCCTGCAATGGTAAAATCACTTATTACACTATCTATCGGATAGAGAAGATTCAGAAACATCAAATTTTAATATTTAAAGATACATCACAGTAAATGTTAGATCCTAATCAGAATGATCAAGGTGGATTCTAGCAGACAAACAATATAATATGACACAGAAGTTCATATACTCACCGGAACTGAAAGTCCCAGGAGGAAGCAAAACCATGCAGAGTGCTGCAGAAGCAAGAACAGTTGCACTGAGTGTTTCTAACCGTTGAATCAACCACTCGTTTGAAGAAAAACTGTGAAAGAAAGGACTAGCATTTAAGTCAATGAGGTATAGACTCTTTGCAAAAAAGCGTTCTTCCTCCTCGAAAGCTCGTATGGTCACAGCACCAGCTACAGATTCAGCTAAATGATTTGCCACAAAAGATTTGGTTGTACCATTTATCCGCATCAACTCTTTTGCTGTGGAAAAGTAATATCTCTGCAGATTTGGAAACAATATACTCTTTAAAATTCTTGGAAGGGAAGATCTGGAGAGTGGAGAGAAAAATGAAATATTGGCATTTTCACAAAATCATCTAAAAGATAATGATACTGAGAATTCTCATTCAAATCATATTAAAGTTAACATTGCATGGCTGTATTAGCTCATACTGCACAAGATTGAAAAATTCTTATGGGTGATTTATAATGACAACGTAGAAACATATCTCCTGCAGAATATTACTCAGGAAAGAACCTTGTAAAATTTACCTGTAAACGAATCGCGAGATAAATCATTGGTATGGAGACAAAGAGGACTTGCCAGGTGATAAAAGCTAATACTCCAAGATTAGCATAAGTATTTGTTGTAGCTCCCATTGCAAAGACTAAACTGAATGGAACATCAAGATCAACGATACTCAGATCAGCTGATACCTACGAAACAACAGATGCACATATGCAGAATATTAGTTTATCATCTCTCTTAAAATCTTCCAACATTTTCTTAATCAAGATGCTTACCCGACTAAGTATTCTTCCGAGTGGCGTGGAGTCATAAAATGACATAGGAGCACGAAAAAGGGAGTTTAGCAGTTGTGAAAATAGAGACTTCGATGATTCCAGACCCAAAAGGACTGTAGACAGTGATCTGCCTAGCAAGAAGAACGTTGAAGTAACTCCAATAATCAAGTAGACTGCTATCAACTTCAATGGACTGACATCAGGCTTGTCAACATTAGCTGCCATCCAAGAATTTTGTGATACCTGGCCAATAACAAATGTAAGTTGACAAAGAGCAGCCAGGGAGAAGTACAAGTATCCTTTGTTCTGACTCAGATACTTAAGATAAGGCCTAGCTCCTGTATCCCCTACTTCTCTCTCTTCTAGTTTGATCAGTTGATCTCCTTTGGACACTTCAATATGCTTCTCTACATAAGTCTTTTTGATCTCTACTTGAGATGATTCTCTTTTCTGAGGATTGCTGATATTGGTCAGCCTTTCAGAACCAGCTGTTTCTTTGTGAGCATTTACTAGGTCCTGAAATTCTTTGCTTGAGGCCAACAGCTGATGATAAGTAGCTGCTTTCAGTATTTCTCCATCCGACATCAACTATGGACAAAGTAAATTGATGAAACAGTTATTATGTGGAAGAATTCACAAATTATGATAAAAGTAGAATTGGCTTATTGCCCAAACTATATACATAAATAAAAATACTGACCAAAACAGAATCAAATGCTGGCAGGAAATCAACTTGATGTGTCACAAGTATAACTGTCTTCTTTGAAAGCGCTCCCATTACATATTCCTGCCAAAGTTAAAGTCAGCTTCATTGAACACTAAGAAACCAATAATGATTCTTGCTATTAGAAATTGTAGTTACATTAAATAAGCTTGTAGCAGTATGTGCATCAACAGCACTGAATGGATCATCCAAGAGATATATATCAGCATTCTGATAGAGAGCACGAGCAAGTTGAATTCGCTGCTTTTGACCACCACTCAGATTTACTCCTCTTTCTCCTATTTCAGTAAGATCACCATAAGGAAGCAATTCAAGATCCTTTACCAGTGAACATCTCTCAAGTGTGTCGTGGTATCTTTGTCTATCCATGGCAGATCCAAATAAAATGTTCTCTTGTATTGTTCCGGTTTGGATCCAAGCTGTTTGAGAAACATAGGCAATCCTCCCACTTATATGAATCTGCAGGTCAAAAAATTGGAGCAAGATCCTTAATCAGTAAATAACTGCTACGTTTAGCTCAAAAAGAAGTAAATTCAGTAACAAATATGTGTTTTATAGTAATAAAGAGTGGACGAAGATGGAAATAACAAAATATATCTGGTGAAATTGGAGAAAGAGAAAGGTCAATGATACTTACAGTTCCCTGAGTGTTTGGAATTTCTCCAAGAATTGCTGCTAAAAGTGTTGATTTGCCAGAGCCAACTTCTCCACACACAGCAATCTTTTCACCAGGTCTAACCTCCAAAGTTACATTTCTGAGGGTAGGTTTCAATGAATTCTCTTCCCATGAAAAAACAGCTGATTTAATTGAAATGGAATACTCCTTATTCTCCGTCCTTAGCCTTTGACGGACATTTCTATTCTGCAATTCCGGTGCCTCAAGGAACTTTACAATACGTGCAAAAGCCACATTTGCTTGAATGACAACTCCTATAACATCAGGGATAGTTCTAATTGGATCTTGAACAAGGCGTAAAGTTGCAACAAAAGTGAAAACATTGTTAGCGTGAAGAGGAATTTTGAGGAAATAGCAAGCACCGAAGGTGGCAGCAGAGACCATAACAGGGGAAGACCAAAAGAGAAAGCTATTATATGCTTTTCGTAATTGTACTGCTGATAACCATTTTTCCTCTACTTTTCTTAAATTTTCGATAACATTCTTGAAATGGTTTTCCCATGCATATAATTTCAAGACCTTCATGTTAACAAGAGACTCAGTACATGCCTTCAGTCTTTCATCTTGCGCAACCATAAGCCTAGACTGAAACTTATGTTGTAACTTTGCAAGTGGAGTATTGCATAGCACAGTGATTATAATAACAATTAGTGCTGCAAGAGTTGCTAGCCCCACTGCATTGAAGAGAATAAAAAGAGATATGAAGAGTTGAAAGATCGTTGTCCATGTCTGATGAAACCAGAAGGGGAATTCACCAATTCTATAGGCATCCACCGAAACATAGTTCATTATCTCGCCTCCTGAATGCATCAACCTGCCTGCATTGGACAATCTCAATTGCTTCTTATAGATTGTAGCAGTGAGCAAAGACCTTACCTTCAAACCAATAAGCCTTGACCTAAAATACCACTGCCTTTGTGATAAGGACTCTAAGCTCTTTGAAATGAAAAGTGACAAGGCCAATACATAGCCTTCATATTTGAAACCTGCTTTTCCTTCAACAACCAAGATGAAGTTGTTAAGAAGCAGAGGACCTGCTGACAAAGTGACTATCTTCAGCAAAGCAAAGATCCCGGAAATGAGAATTTCTTTCCAGTGGCATAATATGATTGTTCTCAACAATGAAGGTTGAGAGGATGGCTCAGACTGTTTTTGCTTATCCAATTGCTCTAGGAACAGCATATAACAGCTTTCTGCTGTATCAGCCTCCCGCAACTTTGGTATGTCCTCATCCTCTAGAGTCTTCTCTCTGCCTTCTTTCATCATAGCATTCAACCACCAAAATGACAGCTTACTAAATAATCCTGCTCTAGCAAATGCAGTAACTTGGACAACAGAGTTGATTTTACTAATGCCACTAGCCTCGCCATTTAGAGGAGCATAAAGACCACCCTCACTATCATCAATCTCTTCCTGTTTGTATCCCTTGTAAGCGCAGAATAATAATAATATTGCTCCCGGAAAAGACAGTACATCTAAAGTTATCTTGATCAATATTCCATTACCTAAAATGCCAGCAAACAGGGATAAAGCACATACAATTCCAGAAAACAAGAATGTAATAACAGAAAGCAATCGCAATGGCGTCCTTGCCAGATGCTTCCCTCTGAGGCTTATGGTTAAACTCACCAACAACCATGTGAACCCCTGAAACACTGGTAGTAACCACCTGTTTAAGGGCAAGGCAGTTTGGGTTTTCCTCAATTTCTCTTCTAGAAGCCATATGCCCAAGCACAGGTAGACCAATCCAATACAGCCATTCAAGATTGCAGAAGCTATCTGCAAACCTGAAAAGCCTTGAAATCGAGGAGGAATTTTATTCATTTTGGATGATTTTTGTGTAAACTTGTACAAAAGCATGATCAAAAGCATGATCAAAAGCAATAGATCCAAGAATAAGATCGAGGCATGATTGACACATGGAGTGGGTTGACTTAACAACATGACATATGAATCTCCACCAATCTTTGAACTGTCTGATTGCCCACAAACCATCGTCCATAAGTCTGCCATATGATTCGCCTTTTGCCGGTTCCTTCTTTAATTTAGCACCTTTCACTCTCCGGAGTTCTTCCTTCTAGGCTGAGTAAGGACATAACCTTTTATTCTTCCTTCAATCTTCGAACACTAAATGGAATGAAAAAGTTTTTTGTCGTCAAAGAAAATTAATCAATCAAAGAATGGAACAAAATTGGATATCGTTCAACCCTTCATAGAGAATTTTACAAATTTCAATTGACTTAGTAGGTTGATACTAACCACCACAATTCACAAAGACACACTATAAATTTTAATGATAAGTTTAGTTATTAGCTAAAACGAATATGTACTCTGTCCCCACGAAATAAAGAGAAAATGAAGGTTGGTAGCTGAAAATTGCAATTAAGACTAACTATCACTTCCTTAATACGAAGAGACAAAAAATAAATATTAATATGCATACAAACAGAAATAGTGAAAGAGCTTAATTACATTGATACGATGTTCAACTTGCAGAAAATAAGAAGTACCTTATATATATATTGGGTATTTTGGAATATAATAAGTTAAGATTCAAATCCAGCAATTGGTTCACAGTTCACATTCACATTCACACACACATTCAATCATATTCTTATGAAATAAACGTCACCAAATTCATCACTACCTCTCAATTCAATTTCTGTCACCATCAAGTAGATAGAAAAAAATTATTGTCAGAAAGAAATAGGAAAAAGTTACACAAAAAGCAGTAGGGACTGGCGTCTAGCAATCAAACAACTCAATCATTCAGTTACCATCAAGCAAATAAATAAATGAATAAAAAAAAAAGTACGAAATCGTCGTATTCATACGATTACTTCAAAACCTTCATTAGCAATTTAAATCAACCATTTCCGTTTTTGAAAAAAAAAAACGAAAGGAGAAACGTATTTCAGGATTATTCACAAAAGAAGATGAATGAAAGAGTTCTACATTTACAAACATATATAATCCTTCCAAAATACTTGAATGCGTATAGAAATGAAGGAAAAACGATCATTAACTAACCTGTGCAAGCAAAGTTTATTTGTGGAAAGTTTTTGGCAATTACGAATTAATGGATTGCACCGAATTGCAGGGATACTATAAGTACATAATCAGAGGAGTTTGTATCTTTTAGTATGGGTTTTGTCGAGTATGAGCAAAATAGATCATAGAAAGAGAAAGGGAAGAAGACGAAGAAGAAAAAATGAAAGAGATGATTACAAGAAAAATGAATTAAAAGGAGGGAAAAATGTGAAATATAGATGAGGGCGATGCGAGTTTGAGGAGCCCGATGTCGTCATGGCTCACGCCTTTCTGTGGCCTTTATCGTAATCTTCTGCCTCCATACAAATTTTCCAACTTTTTTGTATTTCAATTATTCATCATTATTTATTTATTTTTACTTTTTTATGAAAATAAGTACATCATTATTATTCATTATTACTCACGTGACAAACGAGCCATCACAATTTTAATTGATAAATTCCCAATAATTAAGCTGTTTAATTACTATTTTTTTTTTTTAATGAAAGTGGGTTTGAGCCAGACCAAAATCCCGTGTGCCGTTTCAACTTTTTTAAATTTCGGCCAGTCAACTCCTACCAAATGGGTCTATTCTCTTTAAATGTCTCGTCAATACATTTATCGGTATTCCTTTCGGAGGGTCCATGTAATTAAACCTCGTCTTAGAATGGGCACGCACTGCCAATAGTGTCCATAGAGTTTCCTTCTATGGAGACATCACGAATAACGTATGTCCGATTCTCCTGTCCCCAGTGAACGAGAGTAGATCGCTTAAACCAGTTCCGATTAGGGGTGGCGGAAATCCAACGTCGATTCTCTATAGTGTTCTTTATACCAATTCCGCATCTTCCATCAGCATAGATTGATATGTTCCATTCATCACTCTATACTGAAACCTTCTCGTAGTTTTGTCAATACTTGGATTGAGTTTGCCTTTGTCCCAAACTACCTCTTTACACAAAACTATACAATAAACATGCCAACTAGGTTGCCACACATCTCGCAAAACAAAATCCAAAATAATATTAAAAAAATTACTTATTAAAATATTTAATTTAAAATTTAAATTAAATAATATTCATTAATACTTTTAAATTTAATGATTTTTTTTATATTTTTTATAAATAGACACATCATTTAGTATTTTAATATTTATAATATCAACTTGATGCGCCGGTTAGGAGAACCGAAGAGTGGCAAAGGGATGTAGTGGTGAGGGGTAGGGGAAGACCTAAGCAAACTTGGAGGAGGGTGATCGAGAGTGATATGAGTTTACTGGGAATTGAGGAAAATATGGTAGTGGATAGGACGGATTGGAGGGAGCGAATCTGTGTCGCTGACACGACTTGACTTTCACGGTTTTATATGATGGTTCATGTTAGCCGACCCCGAATCATTTCGGGACTAAGGCTTTGTTGTTGTTGTTTATAATATCAACATTTAAAATTCCTTTAATTTATCAAAAATTACCTTAAGGTGTCCCTGTCTCTACTTAATTATTGATATTTGTCTTCTGTAATAAAAACAAAACAGAAGAAATATATTGATACTAGCCATTTAAATTTTAGATAACATTTTTCTATTTTGTAAAAATGATTACATAATTTGCCAAGATTTTTTTTTTTTGATGAAAATTTGAAGACATTTATAAGAATATGATTATGAAGCTGCTTAAGTTAAAAATCGAGTTGGAATTCTAATCTATATAATGGATTTTAATTAGGAGATATATTATCTAAAAAAGCAAAACCAAGCCGTATCTTCAATAATTTGTATTATTGATGATCAACACTTTTTACACTTTTATCAAAAAAAAAAAAAAAAAAAATCTCTTTTTACACAAAGATTTACATATTCAAATCTATTTCTCTTTTTTATGTATATCCCGTACATATATTACAATAAATACATGCATGGTGATCTTTTTTTTATTTTGATAAAACGTTTAAAAAAATAGAATTTGTTTGAATTTCTCTCCTACTTATTCTTTTGAAACAATAATAATTGAATTCTTTTAGAAAATTTAATAAACTTATGAAAAAGTAATAATTTAATCTAATTCGAAAAACAAATTTCAATATAATAAGTCAAATTTATATATATAAAGACATATACATGTTTTTTATTATTGTATTGCTAAGTTGTCGTTTTATTTATTAATGATATACGTATATAATAAGAGATGATGCAAATAAAATTAAGAATAAAATGGAAATGTATTGTTTATAATAGAGAAGACCAATCACAAAAAGATCTGAATCTGTATGTAATTCTCTGTCGGCTGGCTTAGTGAGATTTGTCGAATATTAAATAATTTCATGAAGTCAAATGTAAGAGAAAATATTAGAAAAAGGTTTAGAATATATTAATTAATTAATTAATCAAGTATTAGATCCACACCAATTAATGCAATTATGTAACCTCGTCTCAACTCTTTTAATTTTAGTTTTTATCAAAAAAAAAAAAAAAAAAAAACTCTTTTAATTTTAGTGTATTTAGTAGTTTTACTCGAATCCATGCACAATTTTTAAAGGGAGAAACTGATAAAGAATATTCAGAAATAATAATATATTTATATTACCATAAACGAGTATTTTTTAACTTATTATTATTATAACCGTGTATCTGAATTTGCTATCGAGTGTAAAATTTATATTAAGCCCTCCAAGGTTTGACCTCTAAAATAGAACAGAAGGTCAGAGAGATGCTGGACTCCGACGAACTCGTACTAATGCCTAAGTTAGTAGGTGTTTGGAAGGGTTGAAGAGTGAGGACTAGTTTATGACATAGTAGTGTTAATGTATCATTGTGTGTGACGATACCTGTCTATCTATAAGGTCAAGGACGAACTCTTCTTCTTTTAGAAATCTCCATTGTTTTAGGACTCCTTCCATTAAAAGTCTGGTTTAGGGAGAAATCATCTATGATACAGAGTCTCTAACCTAGTCGCATGAGCGTTTTTCTACATGGAGGAATTTCCATGGTAGTCCTTGGCAGATCCGGAGGGCTAGATCACTACACGTGGCATCTAATCTGAGGGGCCCTAGCATGCCATGTGTTCTGAATTGTTATGTATGATAACATATGTTCCCATGTTGAAACACATTTTCACATGATTTTGATTTGACAAAATTATTTAAGTAAATCTCCATGATAAAAATATATATATATATATATTGCTTGCTAAATATCACTCAACAAAACAATAACTAGTATACGCTGTGTTGAGTAATCTGAATGTTGAGTTGTGTAATCTGAGTGCTGAGTTGGAAATTAACTTAAACATTATTTCCTAACTCACGATTGAAATAGCTCTAGTCGGCAGCTGACTAAATCTGTCTCGTATCATACTTAGCGGTGCTGACCTAAAAACTGAGTTAAAGTGTTAAACATTCAAAATAAGACAGCATTACTGTTTTAAAAGTTATAATAGTTCCTAACCCCCCCCCCCCCTTTGGAACTAACACTATCACGTTACACGGGACCAATAAGTGGTATCAGAGCCTAACAACTCACTAATCAAGATAAAACTATCTTTAGCTGATCCCTATAATGGCTGAGAACAGCACTCGTTTCCTTCTAGGAAATCAAACAACTCAGATACTCCCTGAGGGATTATCTATCTCAAGGCCTCCTCTGTTCTTCGGAGCTAACTATACCTTCTGGAAGAACATGATGAAAAATTTCATTCAGGCAACAAATATGAGTGCATGGCTAGCTATAGTCCAAGGCCCTTTTGTTCCATATGAAACCATTGACGGTGTAAAAACTGTCAAAAGCGAGGCTAAATGGTCAGAAGATGACCTTAAGAAATTACAAAATAATGCTTCGGCTATAAACATGCTTCACTGTGCTTTAGATGCTGCAGAATACAATAAGATTTCAGGTTGTGAGTCAGCACAAGAAATCTGGAAGAAGCTGGAGGTTACCTACGAAGGAACCGATAAGGTTAAGGAGTCCAAGGTGAATCAACATATGCGTTTGTACGAGCTGTTCGAGATGAATGATGATGAAGGAATCTCTGAAATGAATGCAAGGTTCACTAATATAATCAATGAGCTCAAGAGACTCGGCAAGAACTTCACTGAGGAAGAACAGGTGAAGAAAATTCTAAGGAGTCTTCCCAAAAGCTGGCAGGCAAAGAAAACAGCTGTTGAAGAAGCTCAGGACCTATCCACCTATAAGTATGATGAGCTTATTGGATCCCTGCTGACCCATGAGATCTCTATGAAGAATTTCAAAACAAAAGAAAAGTCTGAAGATAAGAAACAAAAATCTTTTGTCATGAAAGCTGACTCAACTAATGCTGACTCATCAGATGACGAGGAAATGGCCATGTTCACCAGAAAAATGAAAAAGTTGTTTCAAAAGTATAACAGACACAGCAGAAAGTCATTCAAGAAAAACGACAAATACAAAGCTGAGTCAAGCGACAACAGACACAGGAAAGACAGCTCAAAGCCCGTTACTTGTTTTGAATGTCATCAAACTGGACACATCAAGTCAAGCTGTCCTACTTTGAAGAAAGATAAGAAGGGCAGTAGGAAGGCAATGGTGGCAATGTGGAGTGATAGTGATGAGTCAACCTCATCTGAAGCTGATGTAACTGAGTCAGCGAACATCTGTTTCATGGCTGACGAATCTGCTGACCTCTGCTGTTTTGAGCAAACTGGCCTCTCTGGTGGGTCTGACCATGAAGAACATTCAACTGAGGTAATGTCTCTACCTTTGCTCAGAAATGAAATGATAAATGCTCTGAGTGATCTCTACACACTTATCAAAAAGTGTAACAAGAAAATACGAGCACTCAGCAGGCGATGTGATGAGATTGAGGAGGTCAAACTTAGTGACCTTCGACATCTTCTCCAATACAATACCAGGCAAGATGAAAATTTAAAAATCATGCATAGGTTTGTCTCTGAAGTCCAATCAGACTCTAAGAAACTGAGGAAGGACATCACATCCATACGGAACCAGCTGAATACATCGGCTAAGAAAAGGTTCTATCCAAACACTGAGTACTCGGGTACTAGTCAGCGAAGACGGAATACTCAGCAGAATGGTCAATGTGACTTTTGTGGAAAGAAAGGACACACCACAAAAGTGTGTTGGTATTCTCAGCACCAAGGTGCTGACCAGCAAGTAAGGTATCCCCAACGGAAGGTCTATTGTGACTTCTGTGGGAAGAATGGCCACACTATCAATGTGTGTCGTCATAAAATTAAGTATGATGTATCACATGCTGACTCTAACAAATGAGGACCCAAAAAGACTTGGGTACCTAAAGATAACTAGTTATATTGCAGGTAGGCCTGAGGTGTGCTGAGAAGTCAAAGTTGTGGTACATTGACAGCGCATGCTCAAGGCATATGACTGGTGATGAAACTCAGTTCATCACACTTATGCATAAACGAGGTGGAAATGTAAGTTTTGGAGACAACAAAAAGGGTAAGATAGTAGGGTCAGGAACTGTTGGTGGTAATCCTACTATTGAGTCAGTCTCCCTAGTCAGAGGATTTGAATATAACCTACTCAGCGTAGCTCAGCTGTGTGACAGCGGTAGAAAGGTTATATTTGATGCCACTGAGTGTAAAATACTCGAGGGCAAAACAAATGAGTTGATTTTAACTGCACCTCGTGTTGACAACGTTTTCATGCTGAACTTAGAAAAGAAGTTTTCAAAGAATATATGCTTAGTGTCAAAGGAAGATAATTCTTGGCTATGGCATAGGAGACTTGGTCATGTAAGCATGGACCTCCTTGCCAAATTAGCAAGAAAGCAATTAGTTAAGGGATTGCCCAAACTCAGGTTTGAGAAGAATCAATTATGCAATGCTTCTCAGCAAGGAAAACAAACTAAGAAATCTTTTCAAAGTAAAATGTAGTCTCAACCAAGCGTCCATTAGAGTTACTACACTTGGATCTTTTCGGACCAGTCCAGCCGCTGAGCTTGGGTGGTAAGAGATTTTCCTTGGTCATTGTAGATGACTTTTCTCGATACACTTGGGTCATCCTGCTGAGTAGCAAGGATGAAGCTTTTGAGATGTTCTCAACATTGGTTAGAAAACTTGAAAATGATAAAGACCTAAAATTAGCTCACATCCGAAGTGATAATGGTGGAGAATTAAAAAATCAACAATTTGATGAATTCTGTGAAGCCAGCGGCATTGACCATAATTTTTCTGCTCCTAGAACTCCTCAACAAAATGGGGTAGTTGAGAGGAAGAACAGAACCTTGGTTGAAATAGCCAGGACAATGCTGAGTGAAAATAGGCTTCCAAAGTATTTCTGGGGAGAAGCTATCAACACAGCATGCTATATAATCAATAGGGCTCTAATCAGGCCTATACTAAAGAAAACCCCCTATGAACTTTGGAAAGGACGAAAACCCAACATAGGATATTTTCGTGCCTTCGGTTGCAAATGTTTTATTCTAAATACTAAGGACAACCTTGCTAAGTTTGATTCAAAAGCTGATGAAGCTATCTTCTTAGGGTACTCAACAAACAGCAAAGCATATAGAGTTTTCAATAAACGAACTTAGGTCTTAAAAGAGTATGTACATGTTAAGTTCGAAGAAACTGACCCTGCAGGAAAGGTAAATCAATCAACTGAGGATGACCAATGCTCAGCATCTGCTGACCAAAATGGAGCCGTTGAGTCACTACCTCAAGGGCTAACCAAAGGTAAAAATGAACCTCAAATCATTTTCACTGACCAACTTAAAACTGCAGAGATTGTTGAAACACGTACTCCTGAAGACACTACATTGCCAAAAGAGATCAAGGTTCCAAGAGGACACTCTGAAAGTAGCATTCTTGATGCCGCTGAGAACACCCTGATGACCAGAAATCAACTCAGAAGATATCTCAGCAACGTAGCTTTCATGTCAGCTCTTGAACTAAGAAACTTCTCAGAAGCTGAGAATGATGAGTTCTGGATAAATGCAATGCAAGAGGAGCTTGATCAATTCAAAAGAAATGAAGTATGGGATTTAGTGCCCCATCCAATGAGTCAGAAGATCATAGGAACAAGATGGGTATTTCGAAATAAGCTAGATGAACAAGGAAATGTAGTCAGGAACAAAGCCAGACTTGTAGCTCAAGGCTATAGTCAGCAGGAAGGTATTGACTATGGTGAGACCTTTGCCCCTGTGGCTAGATTAGAAGCTATAAGGATATTGTGTGCATATGCTAGCTTTATGAACTTTAAACTATTTCAAATGGATGTCAAAAGTGCTTTTCTTAATGGAGTTATACATGAAGAGGTTTATGTTAGTCAGCCTCTAGGGTTTGAGGATCCCAAGTTCCCAAACCATGTTTATAAACTCAAAAAGGCTTTGTATGGCCTGAAGCAAGCACCACGTGCTTGGTATGAAAGACTGACCAGTTTCCTGCTGACTGGAAATTATGTCAGAGGAAAAGCTGACACAACCTTATTCATTAAGAAAAAGGGTAAAGATACCCTGCTGGCAAAAATATATGTCGATGATATTATTTTTGGTGCTACTAATGAGTCTATGTGTAAAGAATTTAGTAAGCAGATGCAAACTGAGTTTGAGATGTCAATGATGGGAGAACTCAACTTTTTCCTTGGACTTCAAATCAAACAAGGCAAGAATGGCATCTTTATCAGCCGGACTAAGTATGCCAAGGAGATATTGAAGAAATATGAAATGGAAAATTGTAAGTCAATATCTACCCCAATGGGTACTGACACTGTGTTATGTGCTGACGAAAACGGTAAGTCAGTAGACAACAAATTGTACCAAGGCATAATTGGCTCTCTACTCTATCTAACTGCAAGTAGGCTAGATATTCAATACTCAGTATATTACTATGCAAGATATCAATCTAACCTTAAGGAATCTCATTACATAGCTGTAAAAAGAATCCTTAGATATTTGTAAAGCTCAGTGAATGCAGGTTTATGGTATCCTAACACTAATGATTTCACACTCATTGGATACATTAATGCTGACTATGGACGAGACAAGCTAGAAAGGAAAAGCACCTCAGGAGGATGTCACTTTCTCGGAAGCTGTCTTGTATCTTGGTTTAGTAAGAAACAGTCGTCAGTAGCCTTGTCAACCACTGAAGCTGAGTACATTGCTGCTGGAAGCTGTGTTGCCCAAGTACTATAGATCAAGCAACAGCTGGAAGATTATGGAGTTCAGACCAAAATGATTGAAGTCAAATGTGACAACAAAAGTGCCATTGACTTATCAAAGAATCCAATCCAGCATAGCAGAATAAAGCATGTCAGCATTAGGCATCACTTCATCAGAGATCACGTACTCAAAGGTGAGATCAAGCTGACCTATGTTCTAACGGATGAACAGCTTGCAGATATCTTCATGAAGCCGCTGGCTCATGAACAGTTTAGCATATTAAGGGAAGCTATTGGTATGTTTAATCCTCTTCACTAATTTTCCAAGTACAATAAATGCTGAGTGATTATTACATGCTGAGTGATTATTGTATATGTTGTGTAAACATCTATGCTGACTAATCACTATATGCTGAATTGCTAAGTATGTTGAGTGATTATTAAGTGCTGAGTTACTTTGCATGCTGAGTAAGTACTACATGTTGAGTTGATATGCATACTGAGTGATTCACTATGCAAATATATAACTCTGTTTTACACTCAGAACTTCAAACGTTGAGTACCTTAGATACTGAGTAAAACAACTTGCGTAATTAATGCTTGCACGCATATTCAAGTAGCTAACTAGGATGACATAAGCGTCATGATTAGAAAAACCATGCGCCAAACATGTCATTAATGTCAGAATTAAATGACTCTGAGTGGTTGAAATTCCCACCGTTATCCTGACCTATCAGATCAACACGCACCGGCTATAAATAGTGAACGATTTCTCACTATTCATCTTTACGCTTGATATTCGCACTTGATCTCTCTCTCTCTCTCTCTCAAATCCCTAATCTTCTGCATTTCCCAAGAACTCCTCAAGAACACCATGTCGAACGATTCCCAGAACAACTCCAGTGACCAATACGAGGACAACAGATCCGACATTAACCCTTCTTCCCCAGTTGAGCAGGAATACCAAGAAACCTTAGAAGAAGAAAACCTACTCACGGTCAGCATGACCAGCCAATGGGCAAGGTCAGCATCCTCGGTGAAAACCCTCGCACTAAACACTCAACCCCCTCTAAGAAAAAGAAGAAGAAGAATAAGAAAGAATCCGCAAAAAGAACCTTATCCGCTGTGTATAACAAACCTTAAAAGCTCAAGGTACATATCTCCAGGTGGTTCTCAAAGAGCTTTGTAGAAGCTGAGAAGCCCTACTGTGAGTGGATCTCCAAGAATGGTTGGACGAAGATGTTCTCCTTGTCAGGACTAACCTATCCAAGCCTTGTCAAAGAATTCTACCAAAACTTGACCGTCGACAACGAGGACGTAGATTACATGGTGACTCATGTTAAGGGAACAAAGATAACCATCACTCCCTTATACCTATCCACGCAGCTGGATCTAAAAGAGGAAGGGACAGAGCTGAGAAAAACGAAGGATATCAACTACATCGATTATCCCACTAAGTTCTGCAAGACAAAAGATTACGTAGGTGAAGTCTCATCATATTCACTTGGTCAACATCAACGGCAAGCTCACTATATACTGACCAATTTCCTGTTCCCAAATATCAACGCTACCTCCTCCGCATCTAATTTCGAACAGTGCTTCATCTGGCACATGTTGACCTATCAACCGCTGAACATGCTCGTGTTTCTTATCGGTGCATTCCAGCTAAGTACTGGCATACTGAGGCTGGGCTCCTTGATCACCAAAATCCTTCGAGACCACAAGGTAAGCTTCAAAGGAGAAAGCAGTGAGTTGGGTTCTGAAATCACAACTAGAATTTTAGAAGGCTTAACACACAGCCTACCATTCAAACCCAAGAACAAGAAGGGAAAGGATGTTCAGGTCGAAGAAGAGGAAGAGGAAGCTGAGCTGCCTTGTAAAGGAAAAAAGAGAAAAGCTGACCCCACTACTCAGCTAAAAGCTAAGCCTGCTGTCCAGGCAGCTAAAAGAATTAAGGTGGTGCTGACCAAACCTCCTCTAGCTGAGTCAGCCAAGAAAAAGGCTGAATCCACTGAACACAAAAAGAAAAGACCTGCACCGGAAGAAGAAAGTGAAGGGGAACCTGAGCAACCCCTAAAGAGGAAGAAAACCTCTGGGGTGACACCGTTGGACGCAGCTCCACTCAACTTTGTCATCTCAAAGGATTCCCACTTCCTGCGAGCTTAGGGGATCGATCTTGAGAAAACTCCTCGTGGTCAGGAAGAGCAACCCATCTCTACTAAAGAACAGCATGAAGCTAACAAGACCCAATCTGCTGAACCCAGTAACACAGCTGCTGCTGAGCACGCTGATGAACAAGGAGCTGAGACTCCAAAGACAAATAAGGTTGTTGAGGACCTTTATGCGGATTTTGGGCTAAACACTTCCCCTGAGTCTAATGAACCCGCACCTGCTGACCCTTCACCCAGATCCAACCATCCCAAAGACAGCAGTGAGAAGAGGTTCAAGAGGAAGTCGAAGAAACCTAAGTTGATCGACATTTTGGATGACTCACCGGTGAGGGACCCTATTACTGACCTAACTGGATTAGAATTCAATTTCTTCACCAATATCACTGAACCAACTCAGGATAAAGAAAACCAAGCCTCTGTTCCTAAGACTCATGAACATGCCGAAACCACTATCCAAAAGGGTCCAACTTCTGCCGACACTGAACCAGTGATCGAAGTTCCTGCTACTCAACTCAACGAGCAAGCAACGAAAAACACTCCTGCTAAAGACAATCTTGAGTTGCCTCAACCTCAAGACTCAACTCAACTCCAGGTTGACACTGAGCAGGTGAATACTGCTGCTGAACAAATTCTTCCCATTCCTACTGAGCAGCAAGTACACCAGTCAGCTCTTGCTGCTGGCCTCAACACTGACCAGGAAACTCCCATTGATCAATCTGCAACTAATCAAGCTAGCACCTCCAATTCTGGTCAGCTCCCTCATGTCCAAACACCTGCTGCTACCCAGCGTACGGTATCTGAGACTCATGCTGAAGCTGATCCTTTCAACTTCCTCGATGCCTCTAACACGGTTCGAAGGATTATCTACTCAGCCCATGCTCTCTTAGAAGAAATCCGTAAGTCTCAAACGGATGCTGCTGGATCCGCCTCTACTGAGCAAACTCCAATTACCTCCATCACGCAACTTTTGACCGAAGTCAAGGGTCTTAAGGAGCTGATGAGTATCCTGACCTCCATGGTCTCTCAACAGCCTAAAAAGGAACTCCTCGTTAAGTTGGCTGATCTTCAAGTAATGATGATCCATCACATGGATACCATCGAAGGGAAAATCAGTGCCCTATCCATTGCCAACTCAACAACAGCCACTTCTGCTGCAGTTACTCAGCACTTCACCCAACTAAGCATTGAACTGACAGCAGATCGAGACCTCATTTCCTCCACCTCTCAATGCACAATCAAACAAGGTGTTGAGGCTATGCGTCTCCTCAGCTTGAGCCGAGAAGAGATGGAGACTGACCAGGTTAAGACCAACGACATCCTGCACTGCACCCGATCAACTCTTGAGCATGTCCGTCATCTTAACGCTCAGCGCCATATATATGATGCCTCAATGCTCAAGATGTATCATCAATCATATGCACAGATGACTGATTCTATCACCTGGATGGGGAAGTCACTGGAATTCATACTCAGTGTCATTAGTGGCCATATGAACATTCCCGCATCCAGAATGGCCGGTGGTCTCGAGGTCTTCAACGGTCTCAAAACAAGTACGAGTGAAATGCAACACTATTCAAATCTACTTACTCGTGCTATTCAGAGAGGCCAATTCTATGCTTCCTGATGGTTGTCGAATCCACCAAAAATAAAATATAACTTCACAGCCCTCAGGCTTGCACAAGGGTAAGCAAAGGTCGTACCCAAAGGACTAATACTGATCTAATTTGTAAATATAACCAAGCAAATAAATAAAAAGTAAAAATGGGGATTGGAATAGATGTTTGCTAAATTAACAAAAGTATTGAAGTTGAGTTGAAATTGAATAAAATGATTAATTAGAATTTCAGCTAAGCGATTCTCAGGCAAGGAATTTAGTTAGTCTTGATCATTGACAGAAATGATATTTCTTCTAAATTGCATATCAGACTAGTTTGGTGTATTCTTCCTAAATAATGAATTAACCAAGTAAGACTGTAGTTAACTCCTAATTAACGAATAACCTTACCTCAGCGGCTAAGATTCAACCCGTTAACAGCGTTATGAATTAGAAGAACATAATCTAAGCTAACCGATTCTCAGCGATATCGATTCAGAAACTTAATTACTCATTCACTTGATGTGATAAAGTCGAAAATAGATGTATTAATGTCACATGGAGAGTTCTCAATTTGTCAATCTGATTATCCCCAAATACAATCTAGATTTCAACTTTATAGCATCAATTGCTACTAACTCAGATTTAACTAAATAATGACTCGTTGATTATCTAGTTTAATCAGACAGCTATATGCCAGTTTAATCAAATGAACAATCGGCCGTATCATTCAAAAGAAGACTAACAATTGAGATAAAATCTCTAAACACAGTGAATAAACAAATGATATGAATAAAGAGAAAATACTAGAAGAGAAACGATCTCACAATACTTGAAGATTCCTGCCTTTGAATTATCCCTTAACCGAAATAAAGAAGTTTAGCTACGAATAGCCATAAAGAACAAAATAAATGTTTCTGAGTTTTTCCGTCTGAAAGATACGTTCTCTGGGAATGTAAAAGTCTAAGAAAAAAGAGAGAGAGAGATAGTCCAATCTAAAACCTAATGTTTTGTAGGGAAATATATCCCTAAAAATTAGCTAACAAAATAATATCTTTCCCAATCACAAATCTTTTCTAATCTTCCATATCTCCTAATTTCGTGAATGTTTAGTCATTCCCAACTGTCCAGGTTCATTCTTGATAGAATAAGGGAGAGTCATGATCAATTCTGGAGTCTGCGATTCCCGAAATCCTTAGTATTGGGCAAGACTAACTCCATTTTCGTTTCAGCTCCTCTGAATCAGCTCCAAATTCCCTTTTAGTCCAAATTTGTTTCAAGTTAAATCCAATTCCGCTCCTTTTAATCATTTGAGTCCTGTGGAGACAAATCATACCAAAACAAGCAATAATATCCGAAATAACACTAAATTAATTAAATAACCTAGCACTAAAGTGGACATTTGAACGTTGAATTGGACACTTATCAAAACACCCCACACTTACCCAATGCTTGTCCCTAAGCATATCAGATCATGTCAACAGTTCTTTACTCTTATGATTTCGTGTTTACCAACCTTTCCCGATCCCCCCTCATAATGTAAAGATTATCAGCCATCAACTCTTAAAGCCAAGATATTATTCATGTTTAAACATACAATGTACCCACTTGAAAAATCTCAGCAAACAGGCTTTTGATCATGTACATAAGGTATGAATTAAAATCAACAACACCCTCACGGAAATCGCTCATTGCACTCAAGTGTTTAGGCTATAATTAATTTCAAGAAATCACTCATGTCGCAACCTAGAATGAAATTACCATAAGCTTGCCAATATATCAAATCTCCACCACTTAGTATGAATTCAAGACACTAAATTAAAGGGACTTAAAACATGGTGTAGCGTAGGCTGGGGTTAAGGTTTGGAAAGGAAATGAGGAAGAAAGGGAAATCGAGAGTAATAAAAATGTACATTTACTCTGAAAATGGCCAAAATGGAATCAAGACACGATTATTTACAAACGACTCACAATTCTTAAACTTCAGCATGAATGAATGTTTAAGACAAACTTAAAAAAAATTATAGACATACTGAAATGAATAAGTTAACGAAACATTTTTTTTTTTTTTTTTCTTTTTGCTTCTGTTTTTTCTCTTTTTTTGTGTGCCTCTGATTTGTTTCTTTTTCTCTTTTTTTTTCTTTGAGGCTTTTTTTTCTTTTTTTTTTTTTTCTAAAGATAATATTTCAAACTAGAATAAGAAAGCTACTACTTTCCAAGCTAATGTCCATTTAGACACCTTTTGAAGCACAACCACATATAAGCAAAAGGCTTGTGCTAAATCCTCATACTTTGATGAGCTTGTGGTTAATTCGAATATGGAGATTGCTTAAAGCAACAACTAAACACATAAATAAGCGAGAGAATGTATAGACTCTGATGGCTAGAACATCCCTGGCCAAGGGATTTGAACAGGGATATGTCAAGAATGGGGAAAGGCTCAAATGTGGCTAACTAAGGGCTGGTACTGTTATTTTTTGTTAGTCCTGGACAAGACTAAGGGTGCAAAGTTTATTTTGAAATGGCTAACAGAAAAAAAACCTACTGCCCTTATCATTTTTAATACTCGAATACATCAATGTGGTCTCGAAATGCATAACATGGCAAGTTCTAGAATTTCAAACTAGAATTGGACAACACTCAGAAAAATATAGAACAAAGTGTAATATTTTGTTCTTGCATTTAGGATCAAAATCTTTCCAAAAATTGGGGTAAAATTGGTGTTGTTTCATTCAAAGCGTCTGTCATGTAATGGGAAATTAGTCAAGTGATTCATATGCATGCTCAAGACAATTGTGCAACCCTGACCTTTTGAAATCGACAGCTTTACTCAAAACAAGACTAAGGGGTTTCAGTGCTAAGTTGGCAACCTAGTTTCAACCGAGTGCAAAACTGAGAGCTAGCATTGTTATTTCTAAACAAAACAAAGGGTGGACACCCCACACTATTGCAGACAAAAATAGACAGAAATTTTGGAAAGAACAGGCATAAAATAAGGCAATGAAACAGTATATCTCCATGAAAGTTAGACAAAATCAAAACAAACAAAAAAACACACTTCTATATCAAAAAACCCTCCCCCACTTTCTCCTCGCACTGTCTCGGTGCGGAAATCACACAATTAGGGGCGAAGGGCAGCAAACAGGAGAAAAATAAAGTGAAAGAGAAATTGTGCTTACTGCCCTTTTTGGAGGAGGGAACCTCGTGCCTCATCTTTCTATGGGAAGGTTTGAAAAAAGTTCACATACTCGAAGTAAGCCTCTTGATTTGCACGTATTTCCTTGATCTCATTTAACATTCCTGTATCAAAAAAACAAAGATTGCCCTCCTCGGCGTAACAAATGCATATTTTTCAAAACTTCTATATCAAGAGGTGGTGTGGTACAGGCTATGTGTCTATCAGTTTGTGCAACATTCACAAAGATTCACAGCCAAAGACGTGATCAAATATCCCAAATATAAATAGTTGGGTCTTTGTATCCTTATTTCTAGCTGAGTAATTAATGGCGAAGAAATGGTGCATCAAACGAATAGCAGGATTGAGAAAATAATGAGCTTTAGTCTTAGATGGCTTAAATTTAGGTGCAGACTCAAGTGTAAAATCCTTGAAAATAGGTTCATCATCAAAATTTGTAGGAAAATTACAGTATATGTCAAAATATGCATCAGACTTAGAAAATTGACTATCTATTAAAACCTAAAGCTATATTGAATTCAGTTATGGATAAATCATGCTTTTGGTTTAACATATAAAAATGAATGGACTTGGTCCCTAAATCAAAGTTGCCATCAGCAAAATCAAAGGTACTGTAAAAATTCATGCAGCAACTTATCAAAAATGGGATAATTCATAGTAAAGAATTTCTTCCAACCTATTCCACGAACAAATTTATCAAAATTAGATCTCAAATTTAACTCAACCAAACCAAAATAGCATCATTTACACAAAGTGAACTTTTAAAAGGCTTGGTTTTCAGAGACACATACCTGGCTTGGTGGATTGAGTCTGCAAATTGTAGATTGGTGCTGGATGTGGAACCGATTGACGCTGCTGTGAAGTTGCAAGATGTCGTGAATTGAAGGCTGTGGCTTGAAGGATGCGATTGAAAGATGAAATTGAAATGGGAATTTAAAGGAAGTGGCTGTGGTGTTCCAATTTGTGGAAAATTGAGGGAGTGAAGAAAAAGAAAAATGAGTGGGATGGTGGGTGAAGTGAATGGCGGGTGAATTGTGAGGGTGAAAGAAAGAAATTTGAAGTGGCGGTGGTGGAGTGATTGGGAGTTGAAAATGGTGAAGGTAGAAAATGAGGGAAAGAAGTGGCGATGGTTATGAGTGAGTGGGTTCAAAATTCATTTGGGAGAAAGGAAGGCGGTGGTGAGGGAACGAATCGATGTTACGGCGGACATAGGATAGGAAGAGAGAGAGTGAGTGGGGCGGTGGGTATATAGTGCTAGGTTATTTATTGATAAGTGGTTTTTTTTTCTCTTTTTACCCCTTATATCTTTAATTTTCATGAATAGCACTCTTGGACTTTAATTAACTCCATAACTCATTCTCTTGGGCCTTTATTCCTCCATTCTTTTCCTTCCTTCACACCTGAAAATCAAAACTCCACAATTAAAATCTTTGAGGAAGATGATGTTAGTTAAGTTAGTTGCTGCAAAAAAAAGAAAAATAAATAAATAAATCAAATGAAAATGAAATTATGAACACTAGTCTTGGACAAGACTAAAACTGGGCTGCCTCCCATTAGCGCCTCTAGTTAACGTCTTTGGCTAGACGTTCTTGAGCTCTAAGGCTAGTCTCCTGGATCAAGATATTGCACTTCTTTGAGGACTCCAATTGGGATATTCTCATAAAACGGCTTAAGTCGGTGGCCGTTTACTTTTTGCACATTCCCATTCTTCAAGCTCTGAGTTTCCACTGCACCATCAATATTCATGTCACACTGCTTAATCGCCCATAAGGCTCTGTGTTCTGGTTTTGGTGCCTGCAAAATAGAAGGTAATGGGCGTTGATTAGCACAAGAAATTGTTTTAACATCAGAATTTTCCGGTTTTGATTTCAGCACTGCCATTTCTAGCATGACTTCCTGCACATCTTCTCTAAGCTCCACGTCCTTCTCCTTTATTTCATCATACACATTCAGACTTTCCTCAACAACCACCTGCAACTTATCTTCCCTAAAAATCTCAAAAACTTGCTGAGTTATTGGTTCGACAACATCTATACCACAAACAGAATGCACTTCATTAGGAAATTTCATGGTATCATAAACATCAAATTGAACAATTTTACCATCAAACTCCATAGTCAGTGTTCCTTTGTGAACATCGATTTTTGTCCGAGCTGTTGTTAGGAATGGTCTACCTAATAGGATTTCTGATGAATCTGAAGGGTGATCTTCATCTTCCATGTCTATAACATAGAAATCAGCTGGGAAAATTAAACCATTAACCTGAACTAGAACATCTTCCAACAAACCTTCGGGATAAACAATAGATCGGTTAGCAAGTTGAAGCACTACTCCCGTTTCCTCAAGAGGTCCAGCATTTAAGGACGAATAAATAGACATAGGCATGATATTTATAGACGCTCCTAAATCACACATTGCCTTCCTAATGCTAGTATTCCCAATTTGACAAGAAATTGCAAACATACCTTTATCCTTACATTTTTAGGGCATTTTGCCTTGGAGTACAGCAGACACATTCTCAGCCATGACAATCTTTTCATATCCAATTTGTTTTATCTTGTTAGCACACAATTCTTTGAGAAATTTAGCATATCGAGGGATTTGTCTAATAACATCAAGCAATGGAATATTTACCTCAACCTTGCGAAACGTCTCAAAGATGTCTTTCTCCTCCTTTTCTTTCTTTGACTTGGCTAAACGATCAGGGAAAGGTGGTCTAATTACCAAAGGTGTGTGTTGATTCATGGTTTTCTCTCCAGATGACTTACCTACTGAATCTTCCTTTTCTTTTTCTATTACCTCCTCTCTACTCGTGGACTCTCCCGACACAGCTTGTTCAGATTCAGGAACAGATTTAGTCTTGGGAAAGACTAATTCTTTTCCGCTGCGAAGCGAGATTGCACTCACATTTTGCCTCGGATTCGTCTCAGTTTGCGAAGGTAACTTCCCCTGGGACTGTATTGCACTTAGAGTGGTTGCTATCTGACTCATTTGTTTTTCCAAGTTTTGGAAGTTTGCTTGAACATTGGCATTGACCTTGCCTTGTTCTTCCTGAAATTTCAACAAGTTAGACACAACAGACTGATCAATAAAACTAGACGCCATACCTGAATTTAGATCCATTTGAACAGGACTATATTGTTGAGGTCTTTGGTACTGTTGGGGAATATTCAGTTGAAGCACATTATTTTGCTGCTTGTAGCTGAGGTATGGATGATCTCGCAGTCCAGGATTATATGTATTTGAGTATGGATCATACTTTCTTGGGGGATGTCCCTGATATCCGAGGACGGCATTGATCTGTTTCGGTGTACCTTCATGTAATGTGGGACATTCATCTGTGGCATGTCCAGTAACTGTACAGATCCCGCATGCCTTAGCTTGAACCGCTGTCCCTACAACCAAATTTTGAACAAGAGATGTCAGTGCATTAAGTTTCTCCTCAATGGATGAGGTGCTTACCTCGTATGCTTTTCGTGGAGGCTCTTGTTGTTTCCCAAACTGTTGGGATGTGGCTGCCATACTCCTAATTAGCTCTTTAGCTGCAGTTGGTGTTTTATCAAAGAGGCTTCCCCCACTAGCAGCATCTATCATCTTTCTTTCCATACCCAACATTCCCTCATAAAAATATTGAATAAGAGAATGTTCGGTTATCCCATGTTGGGGATAGCTTGCACACAGTCTCTTAAACCTCTCCCAATAGTCGTGGAGTGTCTCAATATCCTTCTGCCTTATACCACTGATCTCCCTACGGATCATTGCTGCACGCGAGGCTGGAAAATACTTTTTAAGAATGCTTGAGCCATGCCGGTCCATGTTGTGATGGATCCGGAGGGTAGGTTGAGAAACCAGTCTTTAGCTGCATCCTGCAAAGAAAAAGGAAAAGCTCTCAATTTCACTTGTTCCTCAGTAATTCCTTGTGGGCTCATACCTGAACAGACAGCATGAAACTCTTTTAGATGATTGTGTGGGTTTTCACATTCCATCCCATGGAATTTAGGCAAGTAATGGATCAGCCCTGACTTAAGCTCGAATGCCGCATCCAGGTTTGGATATGCAACGCACAAGGGTTATTGATCAGCTTGAGGTGCATGAAGTTGCCTCAATGTTCGTTCCGCCATCGTTTCTACTTCAGATGGTTCACTTTCCTCGCTGGAAATTTCCTCTTCTTCACTAGAACTGGAAGTTTCAGCACTTTGTAATTTTTGCAACCTCACTTCTTTACGAAATCTTCTTGCTAACAATTCTATTTCTGATTCAAAAAGCAGTTGCTTTGAAGTTTCAGACCTGGTCATAAATGGCTTTAAATCAAGTTAGATTAGTCCCCGGCAACGGCGCCAAAATTTAACGGTTGTCGAATCTACCAAAAATAAAATATAACTTCACAGTCCTCAGGCTTGCACAAGGGTAAGCAAAGGTCGTACCCAAAGGACTAATACTGATCTAATTTGTAAATATAACCAAGCAAATAAATAAAAAGTAAAAAGGGGGATTGGAATAGATGTTTGCTAAATTAACAAAAGTATTGAAGTTGAGTTGAAATTGAATAAAATGATTAATTAGAATTTCAGCTAAGGGATTCTCAGGCAAGGAATTTAGTTAGTCTTGATCATTCACAGAAATGATATTTCTTCTAAATTGCATATCAGACTAGTTTGGTGTATTCTTCCTAAATAATGAATTAACCAAGTAAGACTGTAGTTAACTCCTAATTAACGAATAACCTTACCTTAGCGGCTAAGATTCAACCCGTTAACAGCGTTATGAATTAGAAGAACCTAATCTAAGCCAACCGATTCTCAGCGATATCGATTCAGAAACTTAATTACTCATTCACTTGATGTGATAAAGTCGAAAATAGATGTATTAATGTCACATGGAGAGTTCTCAATTTGTCAATCTGATTATCCCCAAATACAATCTAGATTTCAACTTTATAGCATCAATTGCTACTAACTCAGATTTAACTAAATAATGACTCGTTGATTATCTAGTTTAATCAGACAACTATATGCCAGTTTAATCAAATGAACAATCGGCCGTATCATTCAAAAGAAGACTAACAATTGAGATAAAATCTCTAAACACAGTGAATAAACAAATGATATGAATAAAGAGAAAATGCTAGAAGAGAAACGATCTCACAATACTTGAAGATTCCTGCCTTTGAATTATCCCTTAACCGAAATAAAGAAGTTTAGCTACGAATAGCCATAAAGAACAAAATAAATGTTTCTGAGTTTTTCCATCTGAAAGATACGTTCTCTGGGAATGTAAAAGTCTAAGAAAAAAGAGAGAGAGAGATAGTCCAATCTAAAACCTAATGTTTTGTAGAGAAAATATATCCCTAAAAATTAGCTAACAAAATAATATCTTTCCCAATCACAAATCTTTTCTAATCTTCCATATCTCCTAATTTCGTGCATGCTTAGTCATTCCCAACTGTCCAGGTTCATTCTTGATAGAATAAGGGAGAGTCCTGATCAATTCTGGAGTCTGCGATTCCCGAAATCCTTAGTCTTGGGCAAGACTAACTCCATTTTCGTTTCAGCTCCTCTGAATCAGCTCCAAATTCCCTTTTAGTCCAAATTTGTTTCAAGTTAAGTCAAATTCCGCTCCTTTTAATCATTTGAGTCATGTGGAGATAAATCATACCAAAACAAGTAATAATATCCGAAATAACACTAAATTAATTAAATAACCTAGCACTAAAGTGGACATTTGAACGTTGAATTGGACACTTATCACTTCCGCTCCTCAGCCTGGTGATGCTGGCAAAACGGGGGAGAAAGATAAGCAACCAGCTGAAGGAACTCAAACTCAACAGTAGAAGCCTCCTAGCTCAACTTCTGCTGACCCGGGGAAACAAACCCAACAACAAGGAACTACCAAGCCTAGCCAAACCAGACCCAAATCCAACCAAGTTCAAGTCAACATCAAGAAGTAGAACTAGAAATAGACTTAGCTTGTAACTTGTGTTTTGTAACTGGCATGCTTCCTTGTTGTGCTGAATATTTATACAATCATCTTTTCACATACTGTCTTTTATCTATAAAGCTTTATATGCTGTGTTAAATGCCGACCTTTCTCATATAACTACTCATTGAACACAATAAATGAAAACTTGTGAACATTAAAATTATACAAGTACTTGGCCACTGAGTAAAACTACTCAGCCCCAAATTAATATACTCAGCTTACCTTAACTCTGATATCTGAACCTTATTTTCAACTTGACTAAGTGTTAAAACTGAGTAATAACAAAATGTTCCAAGTACTGACCTACTTCTGAAGCTGACCGTAGACTCACTCGATTAGATCTTAAAAGTTTTAGAGTTGAACTAAGTCAGTGGACTCAACCCTTACGGGGGAGCATTTTCAGAAGTTTAGAAAAGGTCAATTATCATGGGGGAGCTCAACACTGAGTTCCTTATTGAATATTTTTTTTCCAACATCAAAATGGGGGAGTTTGTTGAAACACCTTTCCACATGATTTTGATTTGACAAAATTATTTAAGTAAATCTCCATGATAAAAATATTCCAACACAATTAAGTTTAATTGCTTTGATTTAATTGTGCTAATGAGTTTGTTCAATGTTGAGTAAGTTGATTAATAAGAACAGGAATTAAATATCTATAAGAGAAAGTCAAGACAAAGTCAGCAGATGCAAATCACACAGCCGGAGCTGAGTAAAAAGCAACTCAGCTTTGAGAAATAAAATGTCTTCTTCTCAAAAAAGCTTGAAGGCGAAGCCGCTGTGTCAAGCTGAGTGGTCGTCAGGTCAGCATCAATGATCGGTCAACTTGCAAGACAAAGTCTGTCCATTTTTTGAAGTATTCAGAAGCCACAGAAATCTATCTGGAAGACTTTTCGAAAAGGAGCATGGACCATCTGACATCTACAAGAAGACAAACCTGGAGTCTGATGAAGACAAAAGACAGGATTGGCCTGCAGAATTAAGTGCTGACCAAGTGATGACAAAAGAAGAACGTTTCCCCACAACGACTATGTCGGGATGCAAATAATTGATGCCTCAAACATCACTATAAAAAGGCCACTTCATATTTGAATCAATACAAGACAGACAAGCAAAATCTTCATCAAGTCAATTCGTTTGGAAAATCCAAAATAGAAGCTGTATGAAAAGAAAAAGCAAGCTCTTACACCAACTCCTATTTTTGTGTAAAAGTCTAGATTGATTTATTCATCTAAAGTGTTCTTTGTTGTATTAAGAACAAATCCTTATCATTTGTAAAAGGTTAGAAAAGAGAGGCTGAGTACTCGGTTATAGTACTCAGTGGTAGAGAAAGGTTGAGTACTCGGTTATAGTACTCAGTGGTAGAGATAGGATTGAGTAGACGAATAGAGGACGACACTCTTGCATACTTAGTTGCTATTGTAAACGGTTTGTGCTCTACCTTTAAAGAGCTCAGTAGAGGATTCAAAAAGCTCGGAAGGATTTCCGGGGACTGGACGTAGGCGGAGAGGCCAAACCAGGATAAGTCTGCTGAGTAACTTTTAACCCTCTATCTTTTGATATATATATATATATATATATATATATATATATATATATATATATATATATTTATTGCTTGCTAAATATCACTCAACAAAATAATAACTAGTATACGCTGTGTTGAGTAATCTGAATGTTGAGTTGTGTAATATGAGTGTTGAGTTGGAAATTAACTTAAACATTATTTCCTAACTCACGATTGAAATAGCTCTAGTCGGCAGCTGACTAAAGCTGTCTCGTATCATACTCAGCGGTGCTGACCTAAAAACTGAGTCAAAACCTTAAACATCAAAATAAGTCAGCATTACTGTTTTAAAAGTTATAATAGTTCCTAACCCCCCCCACCCCTTGGAACTAACACTATCATGTTACGCGGGACCAACACCCCCTTCTTTTTCGAACTCTTATAGGGTTTGGTAAAGGGGAATAAGAAAATATTATTTGGCTTCGGCCATATTCATTCTGTTCTTTTATATGGATGCCAGCTTCATTGTTAGCACGTGACATGAATGCTTTCTCGAAAATTGTTTTTCCATGTCCTTTTGTGTGGCACACGTTGTCCCAATGGCTAGCATTCGCATGTCTATTTCTTCGCATGTGCCAGGTTTGTGAATCGACGGTGAAATTAATGATTATAATCATTAATTATGCCGATTTCTGCCATTTCTTCCTTGCCGTTTTTTCTTCCTCTATTACAAAGGTGTTACCACTGTCTCTAATTTGTTTCTGCTGCTTTTGCATCCTAAGAGTTCTTCCTTCCGTATTTTCAAGCTTTTGTTTGTCCTAATTTCTCCCGTAAGTTTCTTTGAGTTTCTTTTTCCAGCTTCCTTCTTTTTTTTTTAGTTTTTCATATACTTATAATGGGTTGTAGAAGCCACAAGTTGACGAGGCTTTCGATTCCAAAGATACAAAAAGGGTTATCATTACAAAACCCAGAAATTTCGAACACCATTCCACCATGAATGACCTTTCTCCAACGGAGCTAGTTTCGCAATATCCAGAGTTTGAACATTGGTTTTGTCGTACCTAACTCCGACCAGGTAATAACCAATGCTCCTAAAGGACATTAGGTCTAAAGAATGGAGTTCATCTTCCCATTTCCTCATGCATTCTTAATGTGCTGAATGAGTTTGATATTTGCCCTACCCAGCTATCCCCGAATGGTTGGATAAAACAGTGTAGCTAGAAGAAAAAATAAGACTCTTAAGGAAATGATGGATGCCATGTTGATTAGTTTTGGTTTGTCTGATAATATATTGGGGGAAGCGGTCTTATCTGCATATTATATCTTGAACATTGTTCCACATAAAAAAAATAGACAATACTCCTTATGAACTTTAGAAGGGGTTTACACCTAATTTGAATTTTCTAAAGGTTTAGGCTTGCCTTGGCAAGGGTTCCCTTGCATCTTTTAGAAAACTGAACATAGGACCTAAAATCTTTGATTGTGTTTTTATTGCTTATGCTTCTAATTGTGTTGCTTATAGATTTATGACACTGAATTCTTATACCATATGTGAATCTAGAGATGCCGAATTTTTTGAAAATATTTTTCCTTTAAAGAAAGGTGTAATGTGTGACGATGTTGATCCTTCCAAATTTTTACCTTTATCTGCTTCTATTGCTTCTAGATCTATCAAAAGTCATGATGAACATGAACCTAGGAGAAGCAACAGGAGGAGAATAGCAAATAGTTTTGGACCAGACTTTATCTCTGCTTTTCTATTAGAAAACCTAGATAACATAAATGAAGAAATTATGTCCGCTTATCTAATAAAAGAAGAACCAAAAACGTATAAAGAGGCTATAACCTCTAGGTGCTAATTTATGAAATTAAGCAATTAAAAGCGAACTAGATTCCATTATGATCAATCATACATATGATCTAGTTGATCTACCTAAAGGTTCTAGAACTATAAAATGCAAATGGATCTTTAAAAGGAAAATAAGACCTGATGGATCCATTGAAATATTTAAGGCTAGATTGGTTGTAATAGGCTATAGTCAAAAGAAAGGAATTGACTATTTTGACACTTATTCTCATGTTTCTGAAATCTCCACTATTTCAGTTTTGATTGTAATTGCATCAATTCATAACCTTGTGGTATATCAAATGGATGTAAAGACGACATTTCTAAATGGTGATTAGAAGAAGATATCTACGTGCAACAACTTGAGAGACATGTTGTACCCGGCCAGGAGGATAAGGTATGCAAACTGAGAAAGTCCCTATATAGGAAAAAAAAAAATAATGGAACCTTCTGGTTACATTATTAATGTGTTTGATAGATGTGTCTATTCCAAGTCTTATAAATCCAGTTGTGTCATTATATGCTTATATGTGGATGACACGCTTATCTTAGGTGCTAACTTAAAAGTAGTAAACGACACTAAAGTTTTCTTGTCCTCTCAATTTGACATGAAAGACATAAGAACAACAGATGTAATGCTTGGCATTAAAATCACCAAAACTGAAAATGGTTTTTCTTTAGGGCAATCACATTCTGTTGAAAAATTATTGAAAAAATTCAATAACGTTGATGTGGTTCCATCTAGAACTCCCTAATATGTCTTACTATTAACAAAGGAGGAAAGAATGTTTATCAAAAAGAATATGCTAAGATCATTGGTAGTGTAATATTCTTAATGGACCATAGTAGACCTGATGTAGCCTACACGGTGAGTAGATTGAGTAGATATACTGTCAATCCAAATAATGAACATTGGAATGTTCTTCACTGTCTACTTAAATACTTGAAAGGTACCATGAGCTTTTGTTTGCATTTTAATAAATTTCCCACTGTTTTAGAAGGATATAGTGATGCAAAATGGGTATCCGATATTGATGAGGTAAGCTCCACTAGTGGCTATGTGTTTGTTTTAGGTGGTGGTATCGTTGCTTGGAAGTCATCCAAACAAACATGTATTTCCCGCTCAACTATGGAATCTACATTCATAGCCCTCGAGTTGGCTAGTCAAGAAGTAGAATGGTTGAGGAGCATATTAGCAGACATTCCGTTGTGTGTGTGTGTGTGTGGGGGGGGGGGGGGGGTCTTCTGCACCTGTCTTACTCCATCGTGATTCACATATAGCTATAGGAACTGCAAAAAATAGTGTTAATAATGGAAAGAGCAGATAAATTTGCATCAGACACAGTGTAGTTAAACAACTCTTTAGGAATTGGGTAATTGCCTTAGATTATGCGAGATTTGAAAGGAATTTAATAGATCCTTTTACAAAAGGGTTACCTAAAAGAGTTGTTCTGGAAATGTCGAGGGGAATGGGGTTAAACACTCGTGGTCAAATGAAACCATGTTATCCTTTTTATGCATTATATTTCTCACATTTCAATTATGTATGGTAGTGTGTGTGCAATCCATAACATGTTGTGTGGTGGTTCATTTTAATGGACTTGATAAATGTCTTTTGGAGGATGGGTTATGAGAAACTCTTAATGATTTCATATTGAGATCACCTACTTGAGTGTGAAGGTGGACCGCCTTCTCTGAAAGACTTGGGCAGTCTTTTTAGAGCCCTAATAAGAATCAAGGTACGCATAAGCGCTATATTTATTTTATCGTGGAACAACAAAGTTTTTTTCAAAAGTTCTTACATGTTGTGGCGATCTCGATTAAGGTTATAGAAGTTCAAGAGTAATTCACTTAACCGTAAACTGTTGCCTCACATCACTATGTATCAATTTAATCGAAACATATTGATAATTAAGTTTTTCAAAACATTTGTTTCCTAAAGTCTTTATATTTTTTCTTCTTGTTTTTCTATAAAGTCATTTGTGTGGGATTGTTAGTGAATTGGATTTTTAGCCATGTTTGTATACAGAGAATTTTGGTTGTGTTTTCTATCCCACGTAAGAAAATTATGAGAAGTTGAAAGGGTTTATATTATTTTGTGCTTTATGAGCTATCAAGTTGTATTAAGATGGGTTTTGGTAAATATACCACACGTATGTGCGCGTTGCCTCCCCCGCTCCGGACTGGGCGTGGGGCCAAATTTTATTATTTTCCAGAAACGTTTTAAACCCTTTAGATATTCTAAAACATGTATGTGTCCAAAAAAAATAAATATGTTTTTATACCTTAGTTTTGAGATTTATATAAAATATATGCTTAAGTAATTTTTATAGAGCACATTGTAATAAGATAAATTGCAGTGGATAAAAAAAAGGGTACTTTTGAAATCATTTAAAAGTTATATGGTGGGATTTAGAAATTAAAAAAAAAGATGTCATTATAAAACTTGTATAGTTAAGTTTAAAATAGTGATTTAAAAATTATATATACATAATAGAAAATCAAGGCATTTTTATAATATGGAAGAGACCCTCTTACAATGAGGTGTGTTCATCTTATATTAAATTGATTTTTTTCCACTAGTAGCCCTTTTATCAAACTTAATCTAAAAGCAATTTAGATTTTTTGGTAATCCTTAAAAGAAAAAAAAAATCATAATAGTAATAAATAAATATAAATAGTTTTTTTTAAAGATAAATATAAATAGTTGAACGAATAGACTATCATGTGAGAATAATAGAGCCATTTTTGCTTCATTTAAAATAAATAAAAAAATCAAACACACATATCAATGGTTTTGCATGGAAACAACAAGTGGTATATATGTTGTGTTCCATGTGGCATGGAGTAGTTATAAGAAAGAAAATATGTCATGTAAATAAATACAGGTGTCATCTAAATATAAAAATATATATGTGTGGTTTATCTTACGGACATATGGAAAAGAAAATTGTATTTGAATAGACATTAAGGGTACGTTTTAAACGGACTATTTTTAATTTTATTGGAATGTAATGAGAAAACCATAGGTTATATTTTGTTCAATAAAGTTTATAATCTCCATTACATAGAAAAATGAGTTGAATTTTCATTACATCCAAAACATCTAATCCTAATTGTTACTCTCAAAACTTCTCTAACCTCTCATTTATCAAATCTCACACCTCAATCTAACCTCTTATCATTCTCAAAAACGTAAAAAGTAGAAAAACATGAAAATTTAAAAACGAGAAAAGGTAATTTTTTTTATATATATATACACTAATTAAATTGATTTCAGCTAATCTAATTTTGTATTTGATTTTGATTCTTTTTTTTTTGCATTTTTTGTGTTTTTCGTTTTTCGCTTCATCTCATTTTTCACGTTATCATGTTTTTCGTTAATTTTAATTGTGCAAATAAAATTTTATGATTATATTTATTTAGACAAACGTAAATATTATAATGGTAATTACATTTCTTCCTTTTCTGTTTATTTAACAATCAAACATGGTAATGGAATCACCATTCCATTCCATTACATTACAAGTTTGATTACATTACATTACATTACGGCATACCAAACGGACCCTAAAATATTAAAAGTTTTATAAATTAAATTTAGGGTAAATTTCAAATAAAACTCATGTGGTTTCACTAATTTTCAGATAAAGGACTGTGATTTACTTTTTCTCAAAACGAGGATTGAGGTTTTCAACTTTAGCAAAATAAGAACTTTTTCGATTGATACTATTAAAATCACCATTGACGACTTCAAAAATGATATATTTTAAGAACTACTAATATTCTAAGCAACTTTAATTCTTCAACTTTTTTATTTTAAGATTATTTAGATGATGTTTGGTAAAGAGAGAGAAAGTTAATGTTTAGAGAGAGAAAGTTCCAAAAAAGATGATTTTCGAAAATCGAAAATATATTTTCATAAAGAATATGACATTGAACAACTTTAATTCTTAAAAAATTTCATTTTCAGGTCAATAAAGATGGTTTTAATAGCATTAATCCAAGTGCGAAATCTTAATCCTCGTTTTGACAAAAAGTAAACCGCAGTCCTTTATCTGAAAATTAGTGAAACTACAGGGGTTTTATTTGAAATTTACCCTTAAATTTATGCTTCATGTAAAATTTTTACAAATTTATTAGTCAAAACTTAGTTATTTAAGTAAGAGTATATATAATAATTAAATGTAAAGTTGGAATACATAAGTTTGTTTAAGAATTTTAGACAAGTATAAAGATTAAAATATTAATTCTACCTTTTTTTTTTGTATGAAGTGTTATTGAATAATTTGGTGTAAGTAAGAACATTATAATTTTTATATATTTTGTGTTGAAACCAACATTTGAATAAGTTGGTGATTTATGACACTTTATTTAAAAAGTATAAAGACATGATAATGAGTACTTTAGTGCCATGTGGAAAATCAAAATACATAATCATAATATTAATAATAATATAATTAAAAATATTATAAGAAACATAGTATTCTACTACATGTCATCATTTTGTGCATCCAAAACCCATATGTTAATATTTCAACTAGCTATAATTCATATACCTATCTAAATCCACATCACTTATTATGGAAGAGAATATTTAAAGAGTATGTATATGATGAAATGGAAGAAAATGATTAGAAATTCTTAGGTGATTTAAGTTGAGTAAAAAAAAAAAAAAAGAGAGGGTGGGGGTGGGGGTGGTGAGGGTGTGTACAAGTATAATGAAAGATAGAATTCAATTAACAAGTTGTTGAAATAGAGCACATGATTTCATTTCATGTGGACTGATTAAAGGTGCAATGTTGAGTGTATTACGCTAAGCTCTTCCAATAGTCTACAAGATGTAAAATTTATGGAAAATTATACAAAAATTCATCTTTCAAAAACTATTTACAATTATATCAGATCATAATTTTATATTATATCAAACTAAAAAATTCAGCACTTTTAATATATTTTAAGCATTAGAATTTATAAATTAGAACTCTAGAATATATTTCCTAGGGTTTATGATTTATGAATTGGAATCTAGAATTTTTAAATTATAGTGTAAAATCATAAGGGAAATGTACAAAAATAAACCTTGTGGTTACATCTGTTTTCCAACAGCACCCATGTGGTTTAAAAGTTTGCAAAATGGTACCTTGAGGTTCATTCCGTTAGCAAACACATACCAAATTGACTAACGGTGTTAAAAGTCAAAGGGAAAAGAGTTAATTTGGTCCTTATATTTATTTATTTTATAAACTAACCCCTCCTAGTATCTAATTATCACAAACAAACCCCAGAATAAAAAATAAAAATCAATTATACGATCTTCTCCGTCTATTAATCCCATTAGTATCTCCATTTCTTCTTTTACTGTTAGTTTTCTTTTCCTTATGCATTTTCGGGCTCGCGGGAGATCTTTCAGCTTCGTTTTCTTCTGCTCATTCATGAATTTGTAATATTACTTTCAGAAAAAATGATTAATCAATTATCCAAGAAAAAAGAGGATGATCGAACTTACTTTTTTGTTAACTTTCTTCATTAGTTGGAGAAGGGCATGATCAACGGAACCTCTTCGGTTTCTTCTAGGAAAGATGTTAAAATCTGGCATGGTTTCTGCTCATCAGCCTTTAGAAAACTCATGAATGTTGCAATTCCTTCTTCCATTATCATCAGAAATGCTGATGATGAAATTCTTGACCTGAATCCCTCATCCTTTGGATCATCTTCTGAATCTATATCAATCAGGAAAACAAAAGCAATTAGTTCACATTCTCAATTTATTTGAAGATAATTAATCCATCTACGGCCGGAGGGACAAAAGAAAAAAAAATCGAATTGCCGTGACGAAAATGCACAAGGAAAAGAAAACTAGAGCCCGAAAATGCATCAAGAGCGTCAAAATGCACAAGGAAAATGCATCTAGAGCCCGAAAATGCATAAGGAAAAGAAAACTAATAGTAGAAGAAGAAATGAAGATACTAATGGGATTAATAGACTTAAAAGTGGTGTCAAGAGTGTTAAGAATGAGTGATATAAGTGAAGAACAATTGTATTGGTGGTTCAATTGATTTTAGAGAGAGAAAAATTAAGAGAGAAGAGAGAGAAAGAAGAAAAAAAATAAAAAATTAAAGAGATGGAGAAGATGGTATAATTGATTTTTATTTTTTTATTTTGGGGTTTGTTTGTGATAATTAGATAATAAGGAGGGTTAATTTATAAAATAAATAAATATAAGGACCAAATTAACTCTTTTTCTTTTGACTTTTAACACCGTTAGTCAATTTGGTATGTGTTTGCTAACGGAATGAACCTCAAGGTACCATTTTGCAAACTTTTAAACTACATGGGTGCTGTTCGAAAACAGGTGTAATATGACTTAAGAATTAAGTTTGCTAATATGACTTAATTGTAATTTTGTACTTAATTATGATATTCATGTATTTGACCTTAATATTATTTTCTCTTTAGAGGTTCCGGTCACATAAAGAATTACCGCTAATTAATTATTAAATTGTTATAATTTGAATTTTTATACATTGAAAAATAATAATAATATAAAGAAATTGAAAATAAAATTTGTATTAATAAGACTCCTAGCAGTGTCATGAGTCTAACATTATATTCAGTCTGAACTAACTATACTGGTTTATTGTTACATGTTACTACTCCAGTGAGAAACGACAATAGTCTGATAAGAATATTTAACTTTAAACGATATTATCGATATAATATTTTGAGTAATTTAATTCTTGGAGTCAGACTAAATTATGAATCAGTGATTTTATACGAATTTTTAACAATTTTAGTTATATTAAAAGAATGTTTGATTTTAAATGATTTTGTGTTTTGTTTGTAAACTATTTTGAGCACTTTTATTTCTTATGGTTGAATTAAATTATAATCAGTGTTTGTATATGAATTTTTTTTTAAACTATAGTTATATTAAGAGAATATTTGAATAATTGTGATCATTTTTGTAAAATAGTTAATTGAAGACAAATGGTTTATGGTTATGAAATAATTTGAAAATTTGATTGTGAAAAGAGATTTGAGCATATTATGATTTTAAGATTTTTATATCCATCTAGAGCAATCCGGACTAGTGGTTTCGATATTTGAAGACCATGTTAGTGAGGAACATAATTATGTACACAGTCTAAAAACCTAATCGGGTATTGGCAGCGAAGTGTTTGATAAGACCATACGGGATTAGGCAAGGTTAAAGAGACAACTTGACTATATGTGCAGTGTATGAATTGATATATAAGGGGAGAAACTCTAAGATGGATATAATGTTTTAAGTGTTTGGTTATGAGCTGGTTTGATAAAACGTTTATTTGATTATGGGCTGGTTTGATAAAAAAAATTTATTTGATTATGAGTCGCTTTGATAAACAATTTATTTGATTATGGTTTATTTTGATAAAAATGCTAATATAAAGATATCAATATTTATTTGTAATTTGATTTGATTTGATAACATGATTTTTAAGCTTGAAATTTTATATTGTTGGATTCGATAAAATATTTGTGTATATATTTTATAAAATATATTTTAAGTATATTATTTTATATGAATTATCAAATAAATTCGGGATAGTAAACATTGGTTTATGGTCAATAACAGTATTATGCATAGTTGTAGTGATAAAATAATTTTTTTAAAAAGTGATAAAATAAAATTATATAGTATAATAAAGTGAAATATACAATTAAATCATCAATGTGTCATTAATTGTCTCTCCTAGCGATAACCTAGACGATACCGCGCCGATCTAGGTTTTTTCTCCGGTGAGAAGTGTCTCTCCGCTTTGGCTCGGTGAGAGGTGTCTCAGGCGACCGGTGCTCTGAGGAAGTAAGCTGCTGGTGTTGATATTTGTGTGAAGGGGGATGGAGAAGGTTATGTCGAAGCTGTCGATTGAAGAGGAGGAGAACGACAAGCTCGAGCTGGACCTGCCGCCGGCGGCAGAAACAGAGGAGGAGGAAGGCTTGCTTTGGGTCGGGAGGTTCGCAGCAGATAAACCCCTCAATTTCCAGGTAATGAAGAACAGATTGGCCATTCTATGGCGACCGGGTAGAGGAGTGAATATACAGGAATTGAGCCCCAATTTATATTCGATTGAATTCTTTCACCGTGTTGATCGGGAAAGAGTTATTGCAGGGGGACCGTGGACCTTCGACAATTATACTTTGCTAATGAATGAATGGCCTGAGGACTCAAAACCAGAGATGATAGAATTAGTGCAAATGCCAATCTGGATCCAGATTCATGATCTGCCTCTAGGGGCAATGTCCGAAGCAATTGGGAAGCAATTGGGAGGTTTTTTAGGTACTTTTCTGGATTATGACACTAAGAATAACACATGTGCAAGGAAAGCCTATATGAGGATAAGGGTGGATATCGATGTGAGCAAACCACTGAAGCGGTTCAAGAAGATTGCAAGAGGTAAAGACGGATGTTCAATTGTTGTGTTCAAATATGAACGCCTTGGGATATTCTGTTATTTGTGTGGTATGTTAGGGCACTCGGACAAGTACTGTGAATTGTTATTTGAGGGTAAGAGAGATAATGGGGAAAGGGAATGGGGGGAGTGGCTCAAAGCACCAATAAAAAAGGGAGGGGATCAGAGTGGAGCTAGGTGGTTACGGGAGGGACGGGAGAGTGACTGGGGAAGTAAACCATTATTCGGAACATTAAAACAAGGGGGAGGCAGGGGACCAGTGTTAAGGGATATCTCAAATTTTCAGGGGAGGGGAGGGATGAGTGGTAAGGAGGGAAGTGTCAAGGAACCGGAAGTGATAATCTCAGCCACTAAGAGTCCACAATTAAAAATACCATGTGAAGTGAATGTGACTAATGCTAGTAAGGGGAAAGAAGGAGAGGAAGATGAGCTTATGCAGGAGGAAGAGGAGGACAAAATGGAACTGTTAGATGCTAAGAAGCGTAGAAGAGAAGAGAGTGGCAGCAAGAGTAAAGGGAAAAACATACAAATGGCGGAGAACAACCTTATTTCCCAAGTGGATGAAGAGTGTTCTGGTTCCTCTAATTCGGCGAGCCCCAAGGATGAGGGCCGCTAGGGATTATGAATATCCTAAGTTGGAACTATCGTGGTCTGGGAAACCATCGGGCAGTTCGTGTGCTGAAAGAAGTAATACATTCCCAAAGGTCCGATTTGATTTTTCTTATGGAAACGCTGGTTGAGGAAAGCAAGATCACAAGTATTAGACAGAAGTTACAGTTTGAGGGCAGTATAGCAGTGAACAGGCGGGGCAGGAGCGGAGGAATGGCATTGATGTGGAGGTCAGGTATGAATGTAACCTTACAAAGTGATAACAAGTGGAGAAATTCTGATCAACGTCCGTCCCTGTGGGGGCGTCGTTGGGTTCGACGGGGGGAAGCTCTGATGCCAAAGTCAGTAAGATGATTCAAGGAAACAAACTGAATTGATAGAGGTTGTGAGAATGTGTGTGTGTGTGTGTACCTTGATAGCCTAGGGGATTGGGCTATATATAGCTGGGAAGTTGTAACCTTCAGGTAACTAGAAAGCCTCCATTAATGCTCCATTAATGGCGGTTACGAGTTATCCTTAACCTGGCGGTTTAGCTAATTAATAACTCATTAATGATCTTTATTGTACTCAAAGTCAGCGGCCAGCCGTTATAATGGAGAATCAGGTGAACGAAGAGATTCGCCTTATAGGTCCGCCAGCGGATCTCCTGGAGCTGATCCGTAGAGATCCGCCAGCCCGCTTCTCTTCGGAGATCACTATGTGGCGTACTTTGAGGTGAATATCCTTTTTGGTCCTCAGGATAATATCTCGATGTTATCAGAAGCCCCCCCAAAATGCTCTTAAAGTCCTTTAGGGCTTTTGAACTTCCGCGCGCCGTCATAAACATTTGCATTAATGAGCACGATGTTCAATGCCAGTGGATGATCAACACGTGTAGTGGACACACTGTCCTAGGAAGGAGAAAACTTTCTTCTTCCTCCCATGCTTTCTCTTTCTTCCTCACTTCTTCGATTTTTCTTTTTTGCTCGAAGCTTTTTCTGGGGTGTCTTCAGAGTTTCACATCAAGCTTCCGATTTCCCATGTAAGTTTATTTTCTTTTGCTTAACTTTTTCCTGGATGTTTAGAAGTTCGTCTTCATCTTCTAGATCAACTTCAGAACTTTTTAATTCAACCTCCCATTCTGAAATAGAAGTCGATTTTAGTTGGACCACCTCGTCATCGGAGAATTCCCATTCTTCAGAAGACACGATTAATTCCGATTTAGCTGAGTTTAATAACTCGGCGTGTAATCATTATCAGACTCGTTCCACTAGAAATCCATCCCTTTTTACTTCTATCTCCGGCGCCGTTCCGTTCGGTGCCCATAGGTGGTTTCCGGGATCAATGGCCTCTTCTTCGATTCCTCCTAAGAAAAAGAATCCCAGAGCGGAGTCCACTCCGTCTCGTATGAGCGCCACGGATCTAGTGGATCTGGCGAATCGCTTTCCCTCGATTAAAAACTATGAGACTCAGCTTGCCGCATCTCATCAACGTCCTTCCTGTCTGCCTAGCGGCTTCCTTACAGTATATTGTAGTCATGTGGAGAGAGGGTTCCGACTTCCTCTTCCAAAGATGATGGCGGACATCCTCTCTTACTTTGACATCACAGTCAGCCAGCTACATCCTAACTGCTGGTTGGACATCGCCTTAGACTGCTATCTCGCCTCGAATTTAGGAGTTGTATATACGGGCCGTATCTTTAGAGCTTTTCACAAGCCCTCAAAAAGGAAGTCTGAATCTTATCTCACGTTCGCCAAGTTTGGAGTATATTCGCCCTTTGGCGACAAAATGTCTAATGTCCATTGCTGGGATGAGAGATTCTTCTACGTGAAGATAAAGGATGGCGAACCATTGGGTCTTCCTTCAGCCTGGAATCCCAGGCCGCTACATATGGCGGGTGACATGCGTATCCTAACGGATAGTGATGAGAAGGTGGCGGAGCTCATGAAACAAATCAAGGCGGATGCATGGACATATGCGGATGCCTTAGCCTTCATGATGAGTGATATCCCATTGATTCGCCGGGAAGGGGATCAATTCATTTACTCAAAGATTACGCAATTTAACCAAGGTACCTTTCATTTCTTCATGAACCTTGATTATTTTAATGTTTTCTTTGGCAGGGGTTATCTAAGGCCAATCACGCTCTTGCAGAGACGCGTAGGAAGTTTTTGGAGGCTGAAGCACGTAAGAAAGATCAAGCGGCGAATCCTCAGACTATTACTGGCAAACGTCCTGCGGAAACGGGGGTTGAGCCGCCGTTGAAGAAGAGGAAACCTAACACCACTGGAGTTCCTAAGCTTATGGCGGATGCCATGAGGTCCACCAGACCTGCCGGGGAGATTGCCCAGGTTGGTTACCTTTGATTTCCATTTGTTCATCAAGCTCTGGACCGGAGTTCTGACTCTTTCATGTTTGTGTAGACGGCGAAGCCCGATATTGGCGGATACTGGTCCGCCAAATTGGGAGCCCAAGGTTCTTTCGAGAACGAATCCATCCTAAATGATTTGGATGAGGCCTTGGGTCAGGTGGGCGAAGTGCAGAGGAACTATAACCAGATTCCTGGTTCAATTCATGCCCAAAAGGGGAAGACGGAGCTCCTTTCGGTGAGTTTCTTTGGAAAGGATGCAGTCAATACTAATTCCTTAATCCTTTTTGCCTTTTGATTGAATCGTTTGTTTTTGACAGTTGTATGCTCGCCTACGTACCATGGAAACTGAGCTCCTTCAGAATGTGGCGGATAAGGCAACTATCGAGAGATTAGAGAAAGAGATAGTGGAAGCCAATTCCACTATCGCTTCTGTCAATGCAGGTCTTGCTTCTGCGAATGCAAACCTTGCTTCTGCCACAGCCGCCTTAATTCTCAAGGATGAGGAAATTAGGAGTTTAAAGGCAAAGATTGCATCTGATGCCAAAAGCCATGAAGACGCCCTTGGAGAAGCTGAATACACGGCGGGTGTGTAAGCTTTTTATTACGGCGAGATGCTTATGGCATACTTCTCCTTGGCGCATCCTGAGACTAACTTCACGGATCCGCAATTCGCCGTCCCCGAACCAGAAGATGTGGCGAAGTTTAATAAAATGCCAGACGCTAAGGAATACCTCCGTGATTACGTTCGGAGATGGATGAAGGGGCATGTGGAGGAAACCAGGCCATCCACTACTGTCACGTTGGATGAGGTTGAGGAGGTGCCCCCTAAGGCGGGTGAAGGACCGATTCCTGATCAGACTCTTCCCCTCGATCCCCCATCCTCTGCGGATAAGGAGGTATCTCCGGCTGGTGTATCTGTGGATATGGAGAAAGAAGATCACCAAGCAAGCGCCATGAGCAAGGAAGACGCGAAGGAGGATGCTCCCATTGTTACTTAGTTTGTTTTTATTTGTGACATTGTAAAAACGCTTTTAAGTACAATTTGTTTTAATCCTTTATGGAAGCTATGTTATTTTACCTTTACGTTTGCGTAAGGAAATATATAGGCGTCTAGGATTTATGTTGGAGTAGGTGGCCAGCCATACTCCATTGTATGAACCTTTGTGAAGGTTTAGAAGCTGTTCTATTCCTTTGAGAGGAAGTAAAGCTGCCCAGGGGATCAATTTGCTACCTATCTTTGAGGTGAAGTGATCCGCCCGTAGGACTTGTGAATCCTTCTCTAGGAAGGATAAAAGAGTGTAAAGACCTTGCGTCCAAGGATCGTTTTAACTCTACTGGAGATTGGGATCTGCCCATAAGATTGGTTCTTTTATGTCTTTAAGGCGAAAAGAACGTAGCTATAAGATAGCGATACATTGTAAATATGGAGAGCGTTGGGTGCCCCCCTCCTTTTAAGACTGGAATATTGATATTGCTGCAATAAACGATAAAAAGAACATAGATAATAGAACAAATGATGTTTATTAATGGGAGAAATGCTTTATTACAGCGAGTAGGTCTTATAGGCGAGCCTCGTTAAAACCTTTAATAAGAAAAACCACATGGGAAAAAGCTTATTAAAGGAAAAAGAGTACTCAAGACCGTATGTACACTTTATTTTCTGACAAAATATTTGTGGAGATTCTGGAGGTTCCATGTGCGTGGCAATGTATTGCCCTCCATGTCTTGGATTTTAAATGTGGCGAATCCAATCTTGTCCACTATCTGGTATGGACCCGTCCAGTTGAGCCCTAACTTGCCCTTGCCTTCTCGAGACTGGACTTTGTCCGCCTTTTGGAGCACAAGATCACCCACATTTAGATCCACAAGCTTGGCATTTTTATCATGGTAAGCTGCAATCCGTTGTTTATACGCCGCCATGCGCACGTAGGATTGGTCCCTGCGATCCTCTATCTGATCTAGATGCTCCCTTAGCCGTTTTCCGTTGTCCTCTTCGCAATAAAAGGCCAGTCGATCACTGGGTACCTGTATTTCGACTGGGATCACGGCTTCGACACCATGAGAAAGGGCGAATGGTGTTTCCCCTGTGGCCGTCCTTGGGGTGGTGCGATAAGTCCATAGAACACTTGTCAGGTGGTCCGCCCACTTCTTATCGTGCTCTTCCAATCTCTTCTTTATCCCCTTTATGATCGTCCGATTGGTAACTTCAGTCATTCCATTGGACTGGGGATAATAAACGGAGGTGAATCTGTTCAGGATGCCCAACCCTTCACAGAAAGCCTTGAATTCGCCACAGTTGAACTGTGTTCCATTATCGGTGATGATGGTATGTGGAACACCGTATCTTCCTATGATGTTGTCTTTGACGAATTCCACCATTCGTTCTGCAGTAATGGAAGAAACAGCTTCGGCTTCTACCCATTTGGTGAAATGGTCTACTGCCACTACCACGTACCTTCTCTGCCGGCGAGTCGGAGGAAATGGGCCGACAATGTCTATTCCCCAGAGGGCGAACGGACGTCCTTCTATGATTGGCCTCTGAATGTGTTTGGCAGTATGTGATTCATTCGCATGAATCTGACAATTGTGACAAGATTCTACCAATTTTTGGGCATCCAATTCAGCCGTGGGCCAGTAGAAACCTGCTAACCTGGACTTTTTCAAGATGGCGGCGGATGCTTCATGTGCCCCACATGATCCCTCATGTAGCTCCTTGAGGATTTGTTGTCCTTCTTCCGGTAGAATGCACTTCAACCAAGGATGACTAAAGGACTTTCTGTAAAGGCAGTCGTTGATCACGGAGAAATAAGCCGCTCTCCTAACTATCCACCGTGCTTCTTCTTTGTCCTCAGGTAAGGTTCCATTCAGCAGATATTGGCGGATGACTGATCTCCAATCATCTTCCACTGTTGTGAGTAGAGAAACTTCCTCTGAGGCGAATGCTGGAGCAATTTTAACTTCGAAGGGACAATCCGGATCCGTCCAGTTCTCCTTACAAGAGGCCATTTTGGCCAAATGATCTGCCTCTGTGTTGGACTCCCTCGGTACGTGAATCAGTTCCCATTTAGTTTCCTTAGCTTCAAGGTGATCCAGCAACTTTTTGACTTCCGCTACGTATTTGGCCAGAACCTCGTCCTTTACCTCGTAATTCTTGATTACTTGATTGACCATTAGTTTAGAGTCGCTATAGATCACGATCCGCTCCGGAGTGATTTCTTTGAGTAGGCGTAATCCCAATATCAGAGCTTCATATTCAGCAGCATTATTAGTGGCATGGAAATTTAATTTTGCTGCGTATCGTAATTTTATGTATTGGGGACCCTTGATCACAACGCCTACGCCAGCTCCATCCGCCGAGGAGGCGCCATTAGTGTACATCGACCATTCCTCTATCGGAGGCTTGGGACGATATATCCCTTCGTCAGTGAATTCATTCACGAAGTCCACCAGGACCTGACTTTTTAAAGCTGACCTGCTTTCATACCTCACATCGAATTCGCCCAGGCGGATTGCCCATTCCATCAGTCTTCCCGAAGTGTCTGGTTTCTGCAACACCTTTCTCATTGGTATATTTGTTCGAACCACTACAGTATGCGCCTGAAAATATGGCCTAAGGTGGATTGCTGTGGTTACAACAGCCAGTGCCATTTTATCAAGCTTTGAATACCTGGTTTCGGCGTCTTTCAGAACCTTGCTCACGTAATAAATCGGGAACTGCTGGCCATCCTCTTCTCGTATCATGACCGTGCATACGGCTTTGTCCGTAACCGATACATACATGTAGAGGTCTTCTCCCTTCAAAGGTCGACTCATCATGGGTGGCTCCGTGAGGAACCACTTGATTCCTTCGAAGGCTCTTTCACAATCCTCATTCCACTCGAATGCCTTTTGTTTCTTAATGACCTCGTAAAAGGGCTGGCATCTGCGGGATGAACAAGAGATAAACCTGCCCAAGGCTATGATACGCCCGTTAAGGCGTTGTACTTCTCTGATATTCCGCGGTGCTTGCATTTCCAGAACTGCCTTAACTTTGTCAGGATTTGGGCTAACTCCTTTTTCGCTGATCATGAACCCTAAGAATTTTCCATATGTTGCCCCGAAAGTGCACTTCTCTGGGTTCAACTTAATGTTGTGGTGTCGGAGTACGTCCAGTACCTCCTTTATATCATCCGCATGCTTTTCTATGGTCGTACTTTTGATGATCATGTCATCTACATAGACAGAATAGTTATCCCCTTTACTATCTGCGAATATCTTGTTCATCATCCTCTGATAAGTTGCACCTGCGTTCTTAAGCCCAAAGGGCATAACTTTGAAACAATAGGTGGCCTGGTGTGTTACGAACGAGGTCTTGATTCTATCTGAGGGTTCCATGGGAATTTGATGATAACTTGGCTTCACATCAGTAAAGGAGTACATTGCGTGACCGGCGGTTCCATCTACAAGCATGTCAATACATGGCAAAGGATAGTTGTCTTTGGGACAAGCTTTATTGAGATCTGTAAATTCAATGCACATGCGGTAAGATCCGCCAGCTTTTTTCACCAAAACGACGTTCACCAACCACTGAGTGTAAAGCACCTCCTCAATGGCATCCGCCTTCTGGAGCTTGGCGATCTCTTCCTCTATCACCTTCTGCCTTTCCGGGCCATGATTTCTCTGCTTCTGAGCCACGGGAACTGCATCTTTATCAATGTTGAGCTTGTGAGTGATCACGTCTGGACTGATTCCAGGGAGAACTTCATCTTTCCATGCAAAGACATCTTTCGCCTCACAAAGCACTTTGGTGATTGCATTTTTAATTTCGCCTTTCAGCCCTTTAGCCATTCGCACCTGCTTTTCATCCGCCATAAGGTACATTTCGGTCTCGCCCAAGGCCATTGTGATGTGCTCCTCTTCATCTTCCTCCTTAGATTGTGGGCGAATCATTAGTGATGCCGAATATGTCTCCCGGGCCACCTTTTGGCTACCTCTGATCATTACACCTCCCTTAGCCGTGGGAATGTAAAGTGTTAAGTGGCGAATGGAGATAAGAGCTGCAACTTCGGAGATAAAGGGTCGTCCAAGGATGATATTGTAAGCTAACTGACCATCCAAGACAAAAAATTCTAGATCTCCCTTCCAGATTTGATCATCATCTGTAAGCTCACAATCCAGAGTGACCTGGCCTTTTATTTGAATATTATGTCCCGTCACTCCCAAGATATCGACCACAGTTGGCTCTACCTGAACAGGATCAATCATGAGTTTGGCGAAAGCACCTCTAGTGATGACATTGCATGAACTTCCCGTATCAATCATTACTCTTTTCATCTCCCAGCCTTCCACCATCATAGTGACGACCAGTGCATCCGCATGGGGAGGTATTTCAGGACCTATATCGAAAAAGGGGCGATTTAACGACGTCTTGTCAAAGGCCGCAGTCCTTGCCTTTTTTAGCATTGGCTGGTATCCAGGTCCGCCTGCTGTGACATTGATGGTACCCTTTCCCTTCTTCTTTGGGTCCTCCTTGGATCTATCACCATCTCCTTTCTTGCCCTCAGTTTGGATGAATCGATCCAATTTTCCCCTCTCTATGAGACGCTCAATTTCTCGAGCTAACTCCCAGCATGCGTCAGTGTCATGGCCATTTTTCCTGTGATATTTACAATAGTTTTTAGGATTTTTACCATTATTGGTGTACTCCCCTCCCTTTGGTTCGGGGTATGAAATGCTCCGTTTGTGTTGACTGTTCTCGATCCACATAAGAACTTCACTTTTAGAAGTATTGAGAGGTGTAAAAGAGGTGACAAACGTTGATTTGCCCTTAGAATCTCTTCGCCTGTTTTTAGAGGAAGAGTCCTGACGCTTGTCTCTGTCTCTATCTCGGGGACGAGATTCGCCCTTGTCCCTTTTCGACGATGATGGCGAACCTCGGCGAATGTCATCCACCTCTATGAAATCCTTACAACGCTCCATTAACTCTGCCATGCTGGTGGGTTTCTTTCGAATGAGATCTTCCTGCAAACTCTTACAGGTGGTGTTTCTTACGAAACATTCCATAGCTACGGAGATATCTACATCGACAATTTGTATGCACAACTGGTTGAAAGTGTCCACATAACTCCCGAAGGGATTCATTCGCCTTTTTCTTTAACTCAAAAAGCTTCCCAGATTTTACTACTGGAGGAATACAGCCGGCGAATTTAGCGCAAAATTCCCTGCTCAATTGATCAAAGCTGTTTATCGAACCTGGAGGTAAAGATTGAAACCACAAATAAGCTGGGCCCCCCAGCGTGGTAACAAACATTTTGCAGAGCACGGGCTCGGTGGCCCGGTTGAGTCTAAGTAGTATTCGATATTTTCTAACATGAGCTTCTGGATTGTCATTTCCTGTGTATATCGCAAGATTGGGAATTTTAAAGGCTCTGTCTGTTTCCTCCGCTTCAATCCAAGCTGCGAAAGGCGAATCCCTATTGGCGAATGGATTATGCCTAGCATTTTCTTCATTCATACGGAGCACCAGGGCTCTAACTCTATCATCAAAATTTTCTGGATTCGCCCTTGGACGACCTCTTCGTGGCGATCTGCTAGGAGAAGAAGAAGAAGAAGAACTTGAATCAGACGATGGATCTGATGGCGAACGCCTTCCTCCATTACCGCGTCCGCTTCCTCCTCCGCCTCCTCCTCCACCACCACCTCCTCCTCCGTTTCCTCCGCCTGGGGGAGTCGGACCGTTTCCTCCCCCCTGGCCTCTTGAAGGAATGTGCCCAACCGTTCCTGAAGGCGGCGACGGTGGTGGTCCACTTGCATGGGATGTCTTTTCTGGCCTTTTACTTCGTCTACGGCCAGTAGATGGGGGCGATCTGCCACGACGGGAGGATCTCGCTCACCGGGGCGAAGGTGACCTGGTCCGCCTACCTTTCTCTTTTCTATGCTTCTTGTGAGTTGGCCCTTTAGATCCGCCAAGGGATAAATTCGTCCGTGGATGCCTTGGTACATTGGACCCACCAAGATTCAACCCCGGACCCCCAGATCCGCCAGGAAGGGTCGTATCATTTATTTGACTTCCTTCGCTAGGGAATAATTCCTGATTAATTGGTCGCTCGCCACCTGATGTCGTGGCAGTTATCATGGAATCCGTGTTGTGAGCTTGAAGGAACGAAGAGCTATGGGCAACTGGTCTAAGGCCAAAGTTTAAAGGCCAAGATGAAACGGTCGATGTAGACGTCGTGCTCCAACGCGGAGGAAGAGTCATGAATGTTCGGAGGCGATTCCCTATCTCAAGTCCATATCGCGCCTCAATATCTTGAGCACACATATTGATAAAAGCAGCTGCAGGCATGTTACTATCGACATGCGTTATAGGAGCGATTGTATCGGTGCGACCAGCACTAGATGGTGTAACTAACGGCGTTTCAATCCCTGAGCAGGGATTTTGACCTCCGTTGGTCATTGCGTTTTCCGCGTGAACGAAAAACCCTTTATTTGATTAAGGACTCCACGATCACCGCACCAATTGATAACAAGTGGAGAAATTCTGATCAACGTTCGTCCCTGTGGGGGCGTCGTTGGGTTCGACGGGGGGAAGCTCTGATGCCAAAGTCAGTAAGATGATTCAAGGAAACAAACTGAATTGATAAAGGTTGTGAGAATGTGTGTGTGTGTGTACCTTGATAGCCTAGGGGATTGGGCTATATATAGCTGGGAAGTTGTAACCTTCAGGTAACTAGAAAGCCTCCATTAATGCTCCATTAATGGTGGTTACGAGTTATCCTTAACCTGACGGTTTAGCTAATTAATAACTCATTAATGATCTTTATTGTACTCAAAGTCGGCGGCCAGCCGTTATAATGGCGAATCAGGTGAACGAAGAGATTCTCCTTATAGGTCCGCCATCGGATCTCCTGGAGCTGATCCGTAGAGATCCGCCAGCCCGCTTCTCTTCGGAGATCACTACGTGGCGTACTTTGAGGTGAATATCCTTTTTGGTCCTCAGGATAATATCTCGATGTTATCACAAAGTTACTCTGATCACCATATTGATGTGGTGGTTACTAATGGTGATACGACACAATGGAGGTTTCTAGGCTTCTATGGCTATGCAGAGCGCAACAGACAGGGAGAGTCCTGGGCTTTACTGCGGAACCTGGCAGTTTCATCGACATTGCCATGGTTGGTAGTAGGCGATTTCAATTGTGTTTTGCAGGATAATGAAAAGGAAGGGGGGGTTGTATATCCTCCAAACTTGATGAGAGAGTTTGCAAATGTAATTAGAGACTGTAAGTTACATGAGCTCAGAATGGAGGGAAGTAGATACACTTGGGAAAGGGGTAGAGGTACTGAAGGATGGGTTAGAGAGAAGCTAGATAGGGGCTTCACATCAAAAAGCTGGATAGAGCTATTCTCGGAATACAGTATTCAAAACAGAGCGGTGGGGTACTCGGACCATAATACTCTGTGTTTGCAATTAATTCGCCAAGAGAGAGGTAGTAGGAGGAGGAGGAGAAGTTTCAGATTTGAGGCGGTGTGGATGAAAGAGCAAGGATTCCTCAAGAAGGTCAGGGACCACTGGAAACAAAGTAGGGATACAACAGTTATCAGTAAACTTGATAGTTGCACGCGATTAATGGATAGTTGGGGCAGGACTTTCATTACAAAATTCAAACAGCGGATTGAGAATTGGAAAAGAAAGATGGAGCAAGCATATGACAGAACAGAACCAACTTCAATTGCACAGTACTATTTAGCAAAGCGAAAGTTGAACGAAGTGCTTGAACAGGAAGACATTTATTGGAGGCAAAGAGCAAAAATGTATTGGGTAAAAGATGGGGACAAAAACACGAAGTTCTTTCACGCAAGTGTCAAAAGCCGGAAAAAGCAGAATCTCATCACCGGTTTAACCACGGATTCAGGTCAGTATATTGATAACAGTGTTGAACTTAAGACTCATGTGAGAGATTATTTTGCTGACGTCTTTTCTTCCTCTACTCCTTCTTCTTCTCAAACTCTGAACGTGGTCCCGGTGTTAGTTGAGACTGAAATGAATGAGGCGTTAACAACCCCATTCACGATGGAGGAGTTTACAGCAGGTAAATTTTCTATGCATCCTGATAAATCACCAGGACCGGATGGGCTTAACCCGAAATTTTTTCAGGAATTTTGGGATGTGATTGGGAAGGAGGTGTCGACAGGATGTATTGAGTGGCTGGAGAGGAATGATTTTCCAAAAAGGCTGAATGGGACGGTAATAGTGCTAATACCAAAATGCAATTCACCAGGATCCCTCAAGGAATTTAGGCCAATCTCCCTATGCAATGTTCTGTACAAAATAATTGCTAAAGTCCTTGCCGACAGACTCAAATGTGTTCTGCCAAAGATAATCAGTGAGACTTAGTCAGCTTTTGTGCCTGGTAGATCCATCATTGATAGTGTCCAGGTGGCGTTTGAAATGATACACTATATGAAGAGGCATAATAGGGGAGACTCGGGCAAAGTGGCCTTGAAAATTGATATTAGCAAGGCATATGACAGGGTAGATTGGAGTTTTCTGGAGAAAGTGATGTTTAGAATGGGTTTTGAGGAGAAATGGATAAATTGGATAATGTGGTGTGTCACAAAGGTAAGCTACAAAGTTACTGTGAATAACGATTTAACTGACACCATTGTGCCTGGGAGAGGATTACGTCAGGGAGACCCGCTATCACCCTATTTATTTATTATCTGCGCAGAGGTCCTATCCAGACTAATTTCACAGGCGGAACGCAATAGCTTAATCACAGGCTGCAAAGTGTGTAGAAAAGCCCCTGCAATCACACATCTATTTTTTGCTGTTGACAGCTTCTTATTTTTTGGAGCTACGGAATCCCAAACGGGGAAAATTCTGGATCTGTTGAATGAATACGAGCAGGCTTCTGGGCAGGCAGTGAACTTAAGTAAATCGGGGATTTTCTTTAGTGCAAATGTGAAGAAAGTTGACAGACGAAAGATAAAGGATATTCTAAAAGTCAGCAATCCGCTTGATACAGGCCGGTATCTTGGTCTTCCTTCTTTGATTGGGAGATCCAAAAGACGCATTTTCACATTTCTGATTGATCGGTTAAGGAGAAAATTTGGAGCTTGGGGTCACAAATTCTTATTTAGTGCAGGTAAGGAAGTATTAATTAAGTCGGTTGCTCAAGCATTGCCAACTTTTTGCATGAGCACTTTTCTTCTACCTATTTCAGTTTGTGAGGATCTTCAAAAAATAATGAACTCGTTCTGGTGGGGTTCAAAACCGGATGGAAAAAGAGGCTTGCACTGGTTTGATTGGGCAAAATTGTGCTACAACAAAGAGCAGGGAGGAATCGGATTCCGAGATCTCCGCATGTTCAATCTCGCACTTTTAGCGAAGCAGGGTTGGAAACTTATTCGCTCTCCGGATACGTTGGTGGGAAAAGTGTTTAAAGCCAAATACTTCCAGATGAGTCTATTCTGACGGCTAGGCTTGGGAAAAATCCAAGTGCAATTTGGCGCAGTGTATGGAGTGGAATTGATATTTTGAAGAAGGGGATGCGCTGGAAAATAGGGACTGGCAGCAAGATAAGGGTCTGGGATGATCCTTGGGTCCCTAACTTACTAAACTTCCGCATTAATTCTTACTGCATCCCAGGCATGGAAGATATGAAAGTATCAGATTTGATCAGAGAGGATGTTCGGGCCTGGGATAGCGAAAAAGTTAGGGGCTGTTTTTGTGAAGATGAAGCAGCGTCTATTTTAGCAATAATCCTCCCGTATAGAGAGATTGAGGATGAGTGGGTCTGGGGCTAGTCGAAGGAAGCCGTTTACACGGTTAAATCGGGCTATAAAGTGGCAATGGAAGGTCGAAATGGGGAAGTGGAGTCGGAGGGTTGGAAGAGATTGTGGGATTTTCCGATTCCCCCGAAGATGAAAAACTTCCTATGGCGTTTAAATCGCCGATGCTTGCCAACACGTAACCGACTCAGACGAAGGGGGGTCAATATTACTGACGTTTGTCCATTTTGCAGGTCTGAACCAGAAACGGAGGAACACCTATTCTTTCAATGTAACACAGCGAAAGAAACATGGCGAGAGATGGGAGGCAATGCCCCTCAACTAAGAAATGTGGAAGCTGCGGACTGGCTCCTATCACAGTTGGTGGTTTCGACAGTCGACACATTGGTGCGCATCATCATCAACCTACAGGTCATATGGAAGAGGCAGAATCAACTGGTTTGGACGGACAAGGTGCAGAACATCAAACTTTGCTGCAAAGCCGTAAGAGAAAGCATCAACGATTGGCGAGCGTTCCGGACTGGCAGTAGGACAGCTCCTGCAATTAACGCCAATACCAGCAGCAGCAACGACACTCCCTGGCAGCGACCACAGCAAGGGTTCATCAAATGTAATATGGACGGAGCGGTGTTCAAGGACGAGGGAATCAGCGGCATGGGAGCAGTGGTGCGAGATGATCAAGGTGAATTCATCTGTTGCAGCAGTAGCATTATTGCTGGTGTAAAAGAACCAAAAGTCTTCGAGGCCCTCGCAATCAGAACAAGCATTTTATGGATGGCGGGAATGGGATATAATCAAGTTCAGATCGATTCGGACGCAAAAAGTGTGGTCGACTGTATCAATCTATCAAGGTTCGATCTGTCCAAATTTGGTGTTTTAGTTCAAGATTGTATAGCTATTCTTCGTTGTTATCCGAGTTTTAAAATTTCTTTTAGTCATCGTTTAGCGAATGGTGCAGCTCATGCTACGGCTAGGCAAGCACGTTCCAATGCTAGCGATTTTTGTTCCTCATCTGTGCCACATTGGCTTACAGATGCTATTGTTAAGGACGGTATTTCGCCGGTTTCATAAATAAAGTTTGCATCTTTCTGCTTAAAAAAAACCGTGTCAATCAGAGTCTCAATGGATTAAGGGGGTGTTTGGTTGGGTTAAAAAGCATTAAAGAATGGGAATGTGAATGGATTATTCCCATTTAGAGTGTTTGTTTAACCAAAATTTATTATGGAATGGGAATGTGATTCCCATAAATAAGGGAATAACTCATTCCCTGCCTAATGTATGTCAATCAAGATTGATTCCAATAACAATCAAATTAAAACATATATCTTTTTATTTTTTCTTTTTTTTTCACGATCTCTACGTGGGTAAGCAGGGAGTTTGTTTTTTATAAATTAATTCATATCACATTATTAGGTTTATATATATATATATTTACATTTCTGTTTCTATTCTTTTATTTATATATATATATATATATATATATATATATTTCATATTATTATAAATTTATATTAATATATCGTTATTTTATTGATACTATATTTTTTAATATTTTGTATAATAATAATTAATTTTCATTTTTCAGGTTTTTTAATGAGTAATAGTTTTTATTTTTTATTGCTTGTTAAATATATTATTAATTAATTTCAATGCATTCTGATTCCGATTCCAAAATTTGAACCAAACACTGATAAAAGTAATTGGATTCCGATTCCGGATTAAACCAAACAAAATAAATAAATAAATAGTCATTCTGATTCTGATTCCGTAACATTCCGATTCCGATTCCAATTCCGATTCCTTCATTATTTACAAGTGGCCAATGGCGCTTTTGAAAAGGATGAATAATTGTATTAGGAATTTTCTGTGGACTGGCTGTATTGACACAAGAAAACTTGTTACTGTTCCGTGGAAAGTCTGTTGTAGTCCAATTGAGAATGGCGGTCTAGGCATAAAAGATTTTCTTCGATTTAATAAGTCTCTTCTTGGCAAGATGTCGTGGGAATTACTTACTAGGAGCTCTTTAGTTTCAATTCTTTTAAAACAGCATTTTCTTACGCGTTTTAGGCTCTCGAAAGCTGTAATTTCTAATTCTTCGATTTGGCCATCAATCCGAGAGGTCTACTATATTCTTAGGGATCAATCTCATTGGTGGATAGTCAATAATTCAAAGCTGAATTTCTGGAGTGAATTGTGGATTAAGCCCTCAGTGGGTGAACAATTAAATCTGCCCCGTAATATCCAACATACTCGATTTAATAGCGTTGAGGAACTTCTTGATGGAGATTCATGGATAAATCTGCAGCAGCTTCCACAGGTTTTGCAATAACATATTATGGAGATTAGGCGTGGCAGTGATGATGAGGATTTCTGCATCTGGACATATTCTTCTTCAGGTATTTTTACTGTCAAGGATTTCTATTTTTCATTAGGTAATAATTCAGCAAAGGTTCTATGGTGCAAGTTTATCTGGTCTGAAGTCATTCCTCCTTCTCGTTCGATCATTTGCTGGAGGGCTTTATTGGGTTACATGCCCACACATGACCAATTGCAGAAGCGTGGCATACCTACTGTTTCCCGTTGTATTTTATGCAAAGTGGCCTCGGAATCAATTGAACATATTCTGGTTCATTGTCCTTTTTCTCAAATTGCTTGGAGAGCGTTGGGCTTTCTTTATGGTAAACATATCATATTGACAGATTCTCTAGTTACTCTTATATCTTGAATTTTTTAAATCATAGCTTCAGTTCTCAAATGTGTTTGTTATGGTCAGTTGGAGTTGTTAGTTTGATTTGGATTTTGTGGTACACTAGAAATAATGTGATATTTGAGAATGAAACACCATCAATTCATCTTGTGCTTCGTAGGCTTTGGATTATGATTCGTGAAGGCAGTATTGGTAATAAAGGTCATATGAAAAACAATGTTGATGATCTTCGTGTTCTTAGGCAGTTACACATTCCCCTTAGACCCCCTCGAGCTCCTAATATAGTTAGTGTTACTTGGGTTCGTCCTCCACCGGGATGGCTCAAAGTTAACACGGATGGTTCTGCAAACATTAATATAGGAATGAGGGGCGCAGGGGGGTGTTTCGCACTACTCGAGGATTTGCTCAGGGTTGTTTTGAGTTTCGAGTGGATACCCCTTCTGAATTGAAAGCCGTTATTTTTGCTATTCAGATTGCTTGGGAAAAAGGATAGCACAAATTATGGGTGAAATGTGATTATGTTTATGTGGTAAATTTGCTTAGGAAGCGCTCTCTAGTTGTTCCATGGGCGTTGCGACAGGATTAGATTGCTTGTCTTAGGCATTGTTCTTCTATGGATCTAAATGTTACTCATATTTTTCGTGAAGGAAATAGAACGGCTGATGCATTGGCTAAATTTGGCGTCACAACAGATCATATTGTTTGGTGGAATTCTGCACCAGCTTTTGCAATAGATTTATTTCTGATGATATGTATTGTTTAGAACAATTTCGTTTCTCTTAATTTTTCTCCTGTATTTTTTCCTCATTTTAATAAAATTCGGGTCTGGGTTTTTGATTGGTTTTGTGAAGTTGCCAACCTGGGATCTTTGCATTCCGATCTTAGCCTGTAACCCAACTTTTACTTAAAAAAAATTTAGATAGTCTGAATAAATGTTTTTATAATTTAATTAAGAAAAATTATGTTAAGAATATAATAAGTCGTAAGTTATGTTGATTGAATTAAGAGGATAAATTAATAAATTTTTATGTTTAAGAAGTGATATGATCGATTTCGTAGAAAATATGTCCGCCTTTTAGACTTACAAACATTCATTATCTTGTATTCCCTTCATACCCGGTGTCATTTATGATCGGATGTGACATTTAATCCTTTCCAACAACAAAATATCAGAACGTTAAAATTCCTGATTTATCTCCACTGTTCAAATATTTTTGCCACTTTCTTCTCCACAACTCCACTTCCTAGCATTCAATTTTCACATTCTTAGGTAACCAAAAAAAATTTCACATTCTTAAAAAAAACATTCAATTTTCACAATATATATATATAGGATTTGGTTTTGTTTCCAATACATAGTTTTTATTCAATGGAATTATCTCTGCAAAAATGATTTTCTTTTAGACAAGTTTTTACTTATTTTTGACCTTGAGTGCACAACACTATAACAAAAAGTGCTTATAGAGATGGTTTCTTTTCGCTTGTAGGGATGGTTTTAACTATCCCTACAAGGTCTAGGGGCTGTTTTGTCGACCTCCCCAAATCTGTAGCCAAAGGAGACCGTAGCTACGAATTAGCGATGAAAATCATCACCGATGGATAGAGTAATTATACATTATTTATTATATATATTGCTTTTTATATTCCAATTTGGTACCTATAATAATTATTGATTAATTTATCAAATTTAAATGTACAAATCAATTCAAAAAGAACATATAATCTATAAAAAAAATATCAACTTTGATACACTACTCCATTCAATACATAATTCTAAAATAAATAAATAAACTAAATTTAATGGAATATGTCATTTCAACACCACTATCTTAATATTGCAACATTAATGTCATTTCAATATAAAAATAAAACCATAACATGAAATTTCCTCTTGTTTCAATAGATTCATCTTTACTTAAGTAGAGTGGTGGTACTTTCTCTTTACCTTCTAGGCTCGTCTCAGCGGATCAACCACATACTTCTTCGAAGCGTTCGTGGACCCAGTTGCAACAACAGCTTCAACAATTGAAATTTCAGTTTCTTTTATAAGCCTTCAAAACGGAAAAATCAACATAAACTTGTCAATTTGCAGTGTCACAAAATACATATTTAGTTCAACCACACATATGTATGAACTGATACTTGGTTATAGGCTGAAGATACTTTCATGGTACCAATCGTTGGTTGGCGCAGTGGTAGCATGGGGCTGCGCTTGCTAGGGCGGTCTTAGGATCGATCCCCCACAACGGCGACCGGGAGGGGTTTAAATACCGTAATCCTTGGACCCGTCCCGAATTCGGATTAGTCGGCCAATGTGGTTCGGAGTACCGGATGGTTTTATCCAAAAAAAAAAAAGAAGATACTTTCATGGTGTTGGCTTTCAGATGTTCTTCATAGTCCATACAATCATTCAATTACAACACTAGTTTTACATTTAGCAAAAGATTACAGATTTAAAAAGCATGCCATAATAGCATATTGTTATTAAACTTATTATGCATCCGAGACTTCAAAACAATAACTTATATTTCGTAATAAGTCTAATAAAAACGAGTTCAAGAAGCGAAATAATAGATTAACAACCTTATTAACGAGTTGAATCAGTCTTCTTGATACTCCATCGGCAAATCGTGAATTTGAGAAACCATAAAACCATGAATCTATCTCCTTCATTTGCTTCAAGTCTGCGTGAATATAAGAATGTCAAAATCGTGAATCTGAGGTTTATTATCAATTTAGATTGGTGATTATCTCAAAATTCAAGAACAAAACTTTTTGCTTCAAGCCGGTTGTAAGTCGAGTCTGCATAAAAGTGTATTACTCCATATAGAAGTGTCTATACAGGCTTAGAAGACAACCTAATTGCTCTACTCAACATTTAGTTAGGCTTTAAAAACACTAACATTTAATATCAAGACATTTTTGGGAGTTTAAGCATCGATACATTCCGAGAAGGAAATAGAAAAGTGGATTAAATGGTGAATTACGCTTGAATTGTTATTTAGGATCCGTGTGAAGAGCTTCCTACATGCCTTAAGATATTTTGTTTGAAGAAATATATAACACATGGGTTATTTCAGAGGCGTTAGGTTTAGCTTTCATTTTTTTTTTGTCAGTTTAATGCATTCACCTCTACTGAACGTGGCCCAAAAACCTGATTGGTCCTTTAAATGTACAAAGTGTATTATTAGTTCATTGGACTTGATTATAGTGATCTGTTGCTCTAAATTTGTTGAAAGTTACATTTTAATTTATCTAATTCCTCCCTTTCTCTGACACGTGGAGTTATGAGGTTAATCAAATTCAAGAGATTAATTTTAAGCAAGTTAAAGAGGCTAACGAGATACTTTGTAAATTCAACAAGCTAATTCTTTTTTTTTTCTAAATTCAGGGGGCTCCTTATTTATATTTTTACAAATTTAAATTTTCATAAATATAAAATTCATTTAATTCTTGACTGAATAAAAAAACTAAATAAAGATCAAACTTTTGGAACAATTTTCAGAGAGCGAAGTAGTTAGCAACTATATTATTAGTAAAGTATATAAAAAAACCTTCTGGTTTGACCTTTTGCAAGCATAGTCTCATTGTCACACCCGACCCTAAACGGCATCGGACATGAAAGGAAAATAGGACAACAAATGCCTAACAGCCTGAAAGTCGAACCGATTTTCTATTAGATCAAATTTTATTTGGACTACCTAAAATTTTATTAATTATTTGGTTTGGACTTGATAATTCTATCAAGCTTCCTACGTATCCCGAACGTATTTTAATCTTTAAATCGGGAATCAAAGCCACGTAGTTCTACCCATGTTATGTAGTTCTCTCAAGTTATTGAGACGTTGATGAAATTAATAGACTTCACTTTATTTCTATATAGTTTCGTTTTATCGCTACTACTATTCACAATATATTTAGTATCCCGATCTACGATTTCGACTCGTCAATTTTAATCCGTTAAAAACTTAATTTAATATCCTAATAACTTAACTTAATAACTTAACTTAATTTCGAAATAGACCAAAAACGCTTATTCAGACCATCATAAATTTATTTATTATTTATTAAATATATACGTGAATACTTTATCGTTTCAATAATACGAAACTTTAAATTTAAAGAAAATCACATTATCAAATCAAATCACAAATAAATTTCGATATCTTTATATCAGCATTTTATCAAACCAACTCGTAATTAATCAAATATTTTATCAAAATAACTCGTAATCAATCAAACGTTTATCAAACCAAATCCGTAATCAAATTAACACTTTATCGAACCAAATTCGTAATCAATCAAACCCGTAATCAATCAAACGTAAAACCTTATATCAAAATCAATTCATAACCGAAAACATAAAACCTTATATCCATTCTAGAGTTTCTCCCCTTATTTATCAATCCATAACCTCACATATCAAGAATCACATAGTCGAGACGTCTTTTTGATCTTGCCTAATCCCGTATTGGTCTTACCCCACACTTCGCTGCCAATACCCGACTAGGTCTTTACATTGTGTATACAGGCCACGTTGCTCACTGAACGTGGTCTTCACATATCACAACCAACCGTCCGGATTACTCTAGATGGATATATAAAAACCATAATATCATAATATCCTCAAATCTCTTTCCAAAATCAAATTTCCAAATAATTCCATAACTACAAAATCAATTGACCTTAAACTAGCTTCTTTTGAAAAAATAAGCTCAATTATTCAAATATTCTCTTAAAGTTGCTCAAACTAGTTTACAATCAAAATACAAAATTATTTAAAATCAAATAATCACAATTATTCAAAATAATTTACAAACAAAATACCAAAATCTTTTAAAATTAAATATTCTTTTAATATAAGTAAAATTATTAAAAAACTCGTATAAAATAACCGATTCATAATTTTATATCGTTTAAAAGTAACTATTGTTATCGGACTATTTCCGATCACCGAAACAAAAATTCTAAACTGAATAATTAATTTGAACTGTGAATACTCTTAGACTCGTCAAACCACGTTAAACTACAAAGAGTATATTATATTCAAATCATATTTGAATTTTTATATTCAAATTTATATAGACTTTATTCAACAAATATCGGTATTAGTCCTTCTAATTTATAACTTATTTTAACTCTAATAATTTATCACTTGATATTAAATAACTCAAAACTAAATTTGAAACCCAACACTTTTATCGGAATATTTTCGTTTGTCACCGAAATTATAACGTATAAACTAAACTAATATCGTTAATTCCGACCGAAGGTTCAGTTAGACTCGTGACACTGCTACGAGTCTATCCGTATAAATTTTTATTATCAATTTCTTGATAATATTATATTTTTTTCAATATATAAAAATTTAAACTGACAATTTAATAAATTAACTAGAGTCAATTCTTTCCGTGACCGAGACCTGACAATTGATCGTCTATGTAACTGATAACTGTCTACTAGAACTCAAATAAGATAAAATAATGTTACCTTTAATAGACGTAAACAATTATAAATTCTAATCTGTCCACACGAGATCAAGATCCGTGGTCGAGAGTGATTATCGTACCATATATTATTAGAGGAATTTTTGTTCTTCCTTTCTCAAAAGGAGAAGAAGGAAAGTATATATCCCCTTAACAATTGAGACCCTCTTCCCTTGATAAGTTTAAGCTAAGAGAGAATTTATGAAATAAATTTTTAGAGACCCTATATTATGTTATTATTGTTGAGAGATGATAATTGATAAAAAGGCAGTGTGTATTTTAATTTTCTTTATTCCATTTTAACATACTACATTTTTGTTTTCTATATATAATTACTATTAAATTCAAATTATGGATAATAATTATTATATGAATATTATTTTAACCATTAAGATCTGAATGGTAATTATATTAGAACAACTCCCTAAAGTTGGCTCTGGTTTAGGATATAACTTGTATTTTTTGTGTTTTCTTTTGTTTTGTGTTTTTTTCACGAGTTTTTTATGGGTTAATTGCACAAATAATCACTAAATTTAGGAGTTAGTTTAAAAAGTATCACTGAACTTCATTTTGTTTGAATAAAGGCATTGAACTTTTATTTTTATTTGAATGAAGTCATTCAAGCCATTTAAAAAAAGATAGGTGCAAAAATACCCTTAACGTTTACAACTATGAACAATTTATCTCTAACGTCTAAAATGATGCAATTTTACCCCCTAATGTTGGCAGCCATGAGCGATTTTACCCTAACATTGGTAAGTTTGATCAATTACAGACACTATTGTAAAATACAGGTATTTTGTCCCTTATTCTACACTAATTGCATATCGGTTCGTTTTAAAAAAAAACCATATTTTTTGTGATTTAATAAATAGATTTGGAGATTAATATTTATAAATTCGGTGAAATATTTTAAATTTTTTTGTCCAACTCGTACAATAGACAATATAATTTTTTATTTTTTTTAAATTTTCCATGTCTAGTCATATGTTTATGATCTGTTACAAATGAGTGATAAAATGAATACATTTGAAGTGTAAGTGACAAGATTCACGATCGAGAAGACAGTTTGATGAATTATTTCTTAAATTGACCCAACTTGACAATGTTAAGGGTAAAATTACTCTTGGTTGTCAATGTTAGGGCTAAAATTACATCATTCTATTAGAGGTATTTTTGTACATTATCCCTAAAAAAATCACTTGAATAGTAACATAATAGCCATTGATTTTTACGTATGAGATATAGTCAAATGACAAAAAAAAAATTATAGTTCTTATTTAATTCAACTGTTTTAAACTGTGACGTGGAAAAAATCATATTTTATTTAGTTGTCATGTGGCATACATGTTGTTATCACGTTATTGCATTGTTATAAATAGCCGAGTTCTTTCTAATGTGGTTACCACGTCACTATCCCAATTATTTTTTCTATCTCAATTCGTTGAAATAACTTCATTAAAATAAAAAATAAAGCAATGATTTTTTTAAATAAAATAAAAATCAATGGCTTTTTTAAAATCAAACTTTAATGACTATTGGTGCAAACACCTCATTTTTTAAGTCATTGTAACAAAAAAAAAAAAAGGTCCATCTGTTTTTATTTGGAACACTAGCATGTTCATCATGTTATTACAAGTTCTTTAAGTTTAATCTTAACCCAACGCTTTAATTATTTCATTTGTTTTTTATTATAAAATTATCCCTAGTTATATAAATAAATAAAAAATTATCTTTTAGTTTTCAAATTTAATCAAAATAGTTTTAATGAAGTTTATACGGTTTATAAAGTGAAATTCATATATTTTTGTATATTGATTATAAAAAAATATATTATTTATTCTCTTAAACTTTTATTATAATTTCTCTTTATAATATTTTTAAACTAACATTAAATACTATTAGTGAAATATTTTAATAATTATAAAAAATTAAATCATTTTTTAATCAATAAATTCGACGCTATTAAATTAAAGGGATAAGTACACAAAAAATGCATGTGGTATACACTTTTTGCAAACTCGAACCCGTGGTATTTTTTTTGCAAACAGAGGTATGTGTTACAGGTCGTTAGCAAACAGATGCTAAATTGACTAACGGTGTTAAAATTCAAAGAGAAAAGAGTTAATTTGGTCCTTATATTTATTTATTTTATAAATTAACCCCCCTAATTATCTAATTATCACAAATAAACCCCAAAATCAAAAATAAAAATAAAAAGTATCATCTTCTACATCCCTTTTTAATTTTTGATTTTCATTCTTCTTTTTCTCTCTTCTCTCTCTCCTCTCTTCTTCTTCTTCTTCTTAATTTTGAACTCAACAACGACGATCAGTTTTCTCTCGATCTAGAACAGTTTGGATTAAAAATAAATGGTTTATTAGATTTCAAAAAGTTGGAAACCAGAACTTCACGAGGCTAGCATTCAAAATTCTATCAATCACTTGTTACAGGAATTTTGTTGATATTGAATTTGAATTTCACATGTAAGAGCAATTTTTTGAATTTTTATGATATTGAATTTGAATTCCATCTCTCATTATTTCATTTAGAGCAATCTTTATGATCCTTTGATTTTGAAATGTGATGTGTATTAATTTTGGACAGAAGAAAATCGTGAAACCGAGCAGAGAAGATGAGCTAGAAGAGGGACTAGCAAGAGCTCGAGCTTCGATTCATAAGGCAGCTTCATCAGTTCGAGAACTCTCAACCATCATCCATGGCAACCAAACTGACGACGTATTAAGCGGAAGAATTTATCTTAACCGCAAAGCATTTTACCAGCGAGTTTCGCCTATTCATCTAAACTAATATAATTAACTAATAATTTAAATTCAATGTAATTAATTAGGAGGCACATTTCTGGAAGAAGATGGTATTTTTTATTTTTATTTTTGATTTTGAAGTTTATTTGTGATAATTAGATAATTAGGGGGGTTAATTTATAAAATAAATAAATATAAGGACCAAATTAACTCTTTTCTCTTTGAATTTTAACACCGTTAGTCAATTTAGCCTCTGTTTGCAAAAAAAATACCACAGGTTCGAGTTTGCAAAAAGTGTATACCACAGGCATTTTTTTTGTACTTATCCCTAAATTAAAATTCTATAATTAGAAGAGATTATGATTATATAGAAAAAATAAAAACGTGTTTTTGATCTATTAATGATTATTGATAACGTAATACTTAAGTGAAGTGAAGATGAAGATATCAAAAAACTCAGTTTTAATCAAACAAGAAATCGCCGCCTAACTGCAAGAAAATTCCGATGCCGACATCGCCGCTGACTGCTCCCACTGATTGCCGTTCCGCCACTTCTCTTCTCCACCTTTCTTCTCTGGTTAAGTAATTCCTTGCCTTAGTCTCTCCTGGTGGAGTGTATTTTATCTTCTCATTTGAGATGTATGAACCCTAAAACCCTTTACCGATTCTCTCTTTCTAATTCCCCAAATTAATCCTTTGCATATCTCCATTGCCATTGTCCTGGGTTGAAAATCATCCGTTTATGTGGTTCCTCACCTTACAAATCTTCAATTCATTCTTTATCTCTTCCGCTGTTATCGTCCCCAAATTACCGGTGTCTCAATTTTTTTCCAAGATAATCCCCAATCCAACTTTTTCACCAATTCTTGCTCATAATCTCACGGTAAGATAATACCTAATCTTTAATTTCATTCCTTTTTTCTTCCCATGGCATAGTCACCAAATTGCTCTTTTCCTGACAATTCCTCAATCCAATTGTCTTCACCTTTTCTTGTCCATAACCCCAAGTTGAAGCATCTGTTTTAAACCTGTGATTATCACCATGAGTAATCAAGATAAGGTGGTTGCAGCATATACGAAACTCAATCTGGCTGATGAAGAAATTGAGGGTATTGAAATTGCTGAATATATTATTCAGATTGCTGAACAACACTGTTTCTTCTTCCTGGTCGGTCAGTTTCTTACTGCCAAGATGATTCACTTTGATTCTATGAGGAACACTTTGGCTGCGATTTGGAAGCCTGTCAAAGGAGTTACAATTACGGAATCAGACCTGGAAGGCCGATACCTCTTTCAGTTCTACCACGAACGAGATATTATGAGAGTACTCAATGACGGTCCCTGGACTTTTAATCAGAATGTATTGATCATCAAAAGGCTTGATGCTCTGGAACAGGCAACAAGGGTAGAGTTAAAGGATCTAATCATGTGGGTTCAAATCTCAGATTTACCTATTGGATTCCAAACAGATAGTATTTGTAAGATTTTGGGAGATAAGCTTGGCATCTATCTTGAAGCCGACCCTAATAATTTTACAGGTTTACGGAGGAATTATTTGCGTATTAAGGTGGCATTTGACATTACACAACCTTTGAAGCTGGGACAAAAATTGAAGAGGAGTGGAGGGAACTGGTTGTGGATTAATTACAGATACGAGAGGGTACCTCAATTTTGCTTCTATTGTGGCATTATTGGCCACTCAGATAAGTTTTGCATCAGTTTGTTTGACAATCCTAATAATCCCAGTGAACGACAATTTGGTAGCTTCCTTCGTGCAGCTCTTCGGAAGACAGGTACAGAAACAGGTAGAAGATGGCTTCGTAACCCGGGAGAAGAGCTGGAAGAGAATGATGATAGCGCTGACAAGGAATCGGTGTTGGTGGATATTTCTGATGGAAGTCAGAGATTGAATCCCAATAAGTCTGGCACTGGTACCAATCAGAATTCAAACCAACAGATGATGGTAAATATAAAGAGTGTGGGTAAGCAAGTGATCAATGTAACAGGGGAACAGGGCTTAATTCTTGATCCTAAAAGGCCTCGACGGGAAACAGAATCTATGGAAGTTGATGCTACAAATGACGACCAGTCAAAAAATGGAGCGGAGGTGGGACCTGTAAACCAGGCCCACCGAGGGCCATGAGTCTCCTAAGTTGGAACTGCCGTGGCTTGGGCAACCCATGGACAGTTAACGTCCTCAAGGATGTGGTGCGTGTCCATCGTCCATTAATAATGTTTTTAATGGAAACTATGGTTAAACATAAAACTGTGATCAGGGTTTGTAGACAGTTGGGTTTTGACAGATACTTTGTGGTTGACAGTAGAGGACACGGGGGTGGGCTTGCATTGCTTTGGAAAGATACGGTGACTGTGGATATTATCTCTTCATCTCAGAACTTTATTAATGCTACAATCTCAATTCAACATCTTCCTCCATGGCGACTAACTGGCTTTTACGGGTTCCCAAAAAGGAATAAAAGGAGAGAGTCTTGGGAGCTTCTCAAATCATTATTTGATCCTGCTGGACTGCCTTGGTGTTGTTTAGGTGATTTTAATGATCTACTTAGTGGAGAAGAAAAACGGGGTGGCAATAGACATCCAAACTGGTTAATTGAAGGTTTCCAAGAAGCGGTAAGTAGTTGCGGTTTGCATAGTGTACAGATGCAAGGGTATCAATTCACTTGGGAGGTCGGTAGGGGTACTAACAGGTGGATTGAAGAGTGCTTAGATAGAGTTCTTATCAATACTTCCTGGAGAAGTCATTTTGCTAACTCCAAGGTTCAGAACCTTAATACCACTTGTTCGGATCACACGGCACTTCTATTAACTTTGCAGCTATGGGTCCCGGTTCAGTTTGTTAAACGCTTCAGATTTGAGAATAGCTGGCTTCGAGAGCAAGCATGTGGCTCAGTTGTTCAACAAGCTTGGAATCAAAATACTATAGCTACAATTTCAGATAAAATCAGAACTTGCTCAGAGGCATTGAGGGTCTGGAGCAACGGTTTGGAAGGCAATTTTAGGCGGCTGTTAGCTGGGTTACGTTTACAGCTCGATAGACTTCGTGGACTTCATGATCAGTATAGTCTTAGTCTTTTCTCTAGATCATCTGAAGAATATATAAAAGTATTAAAACAGCAGGAAGATTTCTGGCGTCAGAGGGAAAAATTGTTCTGGTTACAAGAGGGGGATGCAAATACTAAATATTTTCATACCGTGGCATCGGCTAGAAAGCGGAATAACTCATTCACGGATCTCAGAAATAGTAATGGTGAGCTGTGTGGAAGGGGTACTGGACTTGAGGAATTATTGGGAGATTATTTTCAATCAATTTTTACTAGTCAGAACTCTGATGCATCTCGGGTTGTTCCTCATATTTTATCCCGTATTAGTCAGGATGTCAATGCGCAGCTATCACATCCGTTTTGTGCTGAGGAAGTTAAATCTGCTTGTTTCTCCATGAGGCCTGAAAAGAGTCCCGGTCCGGATGGATTAAATCCAGCATTCTATCAGCATTTTTGGAGTATAATTGGTGATGATGTGGTAAAATCGTGTCTCTTTTTTCTGGATCAGGCTAAATTACCTCCAAATTTGAACGACACTCTTATTGTACTTATCCCGAAGAAGCAAAATGTGAAGTTAGTTACTGATTTAAGACCCATTGCTTTATGCAATGTCTTGTTCAAAATCATTTCAAAGATGTTGGCTAATCGGTTCAAGCTTGCTCTACCCATGGTCATCTCTGAATCTCAAAGTGCTTTCCTAACCGGTAGACTGATCTCAGACAACATTATTATTGCCTATGAAGTCATCCATAAATTGAAGAATAAACGACAAGGTAAGAATGGTATCGCGGCTTTGAAGTTAGATATTAGTAAGGCATATGACCGTGTAGAATGGAGTTTTTTACACCAGGTATTAATTCAGATGGGGTTCAGTCATCAGTGGATTACATGGTTGCTAATGTGTATCACTTCAGTCACTTACAAAATTGTACATGGTGGATGTGAGATTGGGCCTATTATTCCAACCCGTGGACTCCGACAGGGGGACCCGTTATCTCCTTTCCTTTTTTTAATTTGTGCTGAAGGTCTTTCCTCACTTTTGCAAACTAAGGAAAGGACGGGGCTCATTCATGGCTGTCAGGTAGCTCGTTCAACACCATCTATCTCTCACTTATTTTTCGCCGACGACAGCTATCTATTCTTCAGAGCAAGCGCAACTGAGGCACAGGTAATTCGTGATTGTTTGTGTGATTATGAACTTGCTTCTGGTCAGAGTATTAATCTATAGAAATCGTCGATTCTATTTAGCAAAAATACTACTCTAGCTGACAAAATGGCTGTCAATTCAATTTTGGGTGTCAGAGAGGATGATGAAATGGGTTGTTACCTTGGCGCACCAATTGCGGTGGGAAGGAACAAAATGCAAACGTTCAGCTATATCAAGGAAAAAATCTGGAAGAGGATTAATAATTGGAAAGAGAGTTTCCTGTCCCGTGCGGGAAAAGAAATTCTAATTAAAGATGTTCTTCTGTCAATTTCTACCTTCATTTTAAGTGTTTTTCTTATGCCTGGTCAGTTTTGTGAAGATATTAATAAAATATTGAACCGATTTTGGTGGAAGTCGTCTAGCTCGGTAAGTAATAACATTCATTGGCAATGTTGGGAGAAGCTTTGTAGACCTAAGGCATGTGGTGGTATGGGATTTCGTAGCATTCATGAGTTCAACATCGCCCTGTTGGCGAAACAGGGATGGAGAATCCTTCTGTATCCAAATTCTCTTGTAGCAAAGGTATTAAAAGCCCGTTACTTTCCTTCTTCATCTTTCTTTCAGGCTGAATCTGGTCATAATCCCTCTTATGTGTGGAGGAGCATTCTTGCGGGTCGGGAAGTTTTAGCTAAAGGGGTTCGTCGTAAGGTGGGTAATGGGGAAAATACGCAGATATGGTGTAGTCCTTGGCTGCCTGTAAGAGAAAACCCATGCCCCTCTCCTGCAACGCTCGCTGTTCTACCAACTGGTTCTGTTAGGGACCTGCTTGAGGCGGATGGCCAATGGAATCGACGAATTGTGGATGAAATTTTTTACCCAAACGACCAAGTAAGTATTCTTTCTATTCCTCGTAGAAACTTGAATAGGGAAGATGGATGGTATTGGTTCTTTGATAAGACTGGAGTTTATCCTTTAAAAAGTGGCTATAAAGTTCTTCGGGAGGCATTGGATTTAAATCATAATGCTATGGTTCTAGATGTGTGGAGCTGTATTTGGAAATTGAAAGTAGCCCCAAAAATCAAGAATTGTATGTGGAGATTATTGCAGGTTGTTTACCGACTCTGGCAAATCTGAGCAGACGTCATAGTACATTACTGAATATTTGTCCAATTTGTTCCTGTGTTGGAGAGGATGAAAATCATGTGTTCCTTGAATGCATTCATATCCGAAAGGTGTGGTTCCATTACTTTGGGGATGACAGAATGCTTACTGTGGGTAATTTCTTCAATTGGCTTGAATCGCAGTTTAAGGCACGGTCTGAGGTGGAAAAAGCGGATCTTGCTGTTCTTATTTGGCGTATTTGGTCTCATAGAAATGGTGTAGTTTGGGAGAAGAAAATTTTGCAACCATGTACCATTATCGCAACAGCTAGGGAAGCAGCGAGGGAATGGCGTGAGGTCCAAATTAAATTTAATTGTCCATATAAATCTCTTGGAACTGGTTCGCCAAGATGGCAATTTCCGGTCGAGGGTCAGTTTGGGTGCAATGTTGATGCTGGTTTGTTTCCTTCTGATGTCTTTTTCTCGATTGGATTCTTGATTCGTGATCATCTAGGAACTTTTGTCTATGCGGGACAGATTGTCAATGATGGTTCAGTTGAACCGATTCTGGCTGAAGCAATTGCGGTGAAGGAGGCTCTTTCATGGATCAAAGGTTCATGTATTTGTAACATTGATGTTCGGTCTGATTGCTTGTCGGTTGTCCAAGCAATTCAGAAACCGACATTCAGTTTATCATACTTAGCTGATATTGTATTAGAATGTGTCAATTTGATTAGAGAGATTGATGGATGTTCAATCTCATTTGTTAAGCGATCAGCGAACTGTGCAGCCCATTGTCTTGCAAGAGCGGCGAGTTCTGAGTCTGGTTGTCGAGAGTGGTTTGTCCCACCCTCGTTTCTAAATAATGTTCTACTTTTCGATTTAATTCAATAAAGGTATTCTTTTATTAAAAAAAATATAGAAAAAATAAAAAAAATAAAACAAAAAATTGAAAAAATAAATGTTTTGTTATTCGTATAGAGTAAATGGTAATTTTTGTACATAAATTTTTGATTGATAATAGACTCAAACATAAAAAAAAAAAGTTAAATAGTTGACGAAAATAAAAGCCGATAAACTATATAATTATTTCTAGAAAAATAAAAAATTTCATCTCTTAAGATATATTGTCCTGTTTTTGTTTAAAATGATATAAAAAACCCAGAAAAAATGATTTATTGACAGCTGTGGGATTTGAACCCACGCCCTTTCGGACCAGAGCCTAAATCTGGCGCCTTAGACCACTCGGCCAAACTATCTTTGATGCTAAATAATTGTTATTGGTTGATTAATTCTATTAATTTTTTTATTAACGGCTGTTTGTTATATATTTTTAATGTGTTGCTTAATATATTTCTAATATTTTCTAGATGTGCGATATAATGTATAAAATGTATATATTATTTTAAAAATAGAATAAAATATAAAAAGCTTCAAAAGAACAGAGTTGGACAAATATGAGGCATGTATTAGGAGACTTCTTAAGGTAAATTTCATCGCTATTAACGATCATCTCCTAGGATACAACAGATTACGTAAGCAAACTCTTACTGTGTGTAGATTCGTTATCACTGGAGCAGGAAAACAACAACTTAGAGAGCATAATAATTTTTCCAAAAATCTCTAATCTTTGATCTTTGATAGTTCCATTGTATATAAATAGAACTCGAAAGGACACGTTTGTTCACGAACAAATATGACTGTACACGGACAGACTCGACTGTTCATAAATGATCACGACTGTTTACAAACGGACACGACTATTCATGAAGGGAGGTGTTTGTTGGTATTTAAATTAATTTCATAAATTTATTCAATTTTGTCCAACAATCCCCCATATGAATAAAATTAGAAACAAGACGATTACAACGTGGTGATAACTTTCTACAGTCGATATCTGCATATAATAGGTAGGCAATGTCCCTTGAACCTTCCATTGTGAAATTATATTTGCTTTACTGCTGGACTAGTAAATGTGATGTCCTTGAACTATTCTGCTGTTTGTGTAAACGACGATATACTCCACACAGATACCAACATAACACGGTATTGGTTCTCATGGTTATGTTTGTTATGATCATGAACATCGTCTGGTTCTGTGAGAGTTTTAGAGAACTAGGCCCCACTAGTCTCCTTTGAAGCGACCTCACTTCACTCTTACATAGGTGACTTTTTTTTTGATAGAAATGCTAATATTTCATTAAGTAGTAAAATTGCAAGTACAACATGACACTAGCAAGGAATAAAACCTCACATATATATAGGCTAAGCCTAATACATAGTCCAATAGGGCAAGAAAATGACTACTAAAAGCAAAAAGGGCCATTAAAGGCACATCAAACATAAACAATAGTTGAAACATATATTGATCGTAACTCCAAATTCGCCGTAAAGCAACTGCAGACCAATCTTCACCATTTGAACCATTCTGAACCTTCGGATCTAAGTCCTTTCTATTGCAACCACGTAGATCCAGTGATCTACGGATAAGATCTACCATCGTTTCTGCCCATGCTAAAACAGAAAAGGTTACAAAAACAAAGATTTTAACCAACAGATGCAATTCAAACGGATCTAGAGATTCAATAAAATATATAGGATCCAACTAAGAAACCGACACAAACAAAAGAAAAACAACTACGAAAAACAAATAACGGTGGGAGGACTTCCTCCTCAACTAGAAAGCAGCAAGAAGGAAGAGAGTTAACAGAAGATCGATGGTTTAGGATGGGGCAAAAGAAGAAAAAAGAAAGAAATGAGGAGGTGGGAGGCGGTGGTGAGTGTTGGATGAAGGAAGGAAGGAGATTTTTAGAGAGAAGTGAGAGCTTCTCTCACCTGCCGACATACCCAATTGTAGTATTCTCTTACATAGGTGACTTATTTGCTCAACATTTCTGATGTACAATCTATCATTAAATGCATATAGCTTAACCATTTTCCCATTTTTATGTCACTATTTACATCTAGGAATTGACTTGGGTTTGACCCCCACAATGACCACACAAGGTTTATGAAATTAGGTTATCCCTTTGAACCTAGATCTTGGGATCTCAAGTCAACAAGGTTGGGTTTTTCTTCACATAACGCCTTAAATTTAATGGGCTTGAGTCCCATTCCTTTCGATGTCTTTTCAATTTGATCTCGGTTTAACCTTTAGGTTAGCGGATCCGATGTGTTATCCTTTGATTCTATAAAATTAATAAGGACACTCGTTGAGATCAATTGACTAAGGGTGTTATCATACAGAAGCTTTTCTACCCGCGTTCATTATTCAAAAGCTTTTTATACCACATACTCACCAATTGATATGACATTTTTGCTTCCCTTCCATCATTGTGACGTACTCATTTTAAGGCGATTTGATTTCTACATTTTCAGTGACTTTCACAAATTTAATTTTTAGCCAACTAATGTTCATCTACTGGCGTCTAGTTCAGCTCGATAACATCATTGCTCAGATTTTTCAATTTGTGACATTTCACATTTCTAATGAAAATCAACCCTTACGTATGACAATGTCAAAGTATGGAATTTTTTTATTAGAAATATGAAATGTCACAAATTGAAAATTTTGAGTAATGATGTTATTGAGCTGAACTAGACGCTAGTAGATGAACATTAGTTGGCTAAAAATTATATGTGTGAAAGTCACTGAAAATGTAGAAATCAAATCGCCTTAAAACGAGTACGTCACAATGATGGAAGGGAAGCAAAAATGTCATATCAATTGGTGAGTATGCAGTATAAAAAGCTTTTGAATGATGAACGCGAGTAGAAAAGCTTCTGTAATTTGTGACAGTTCACATTTCTAATGAAAATCAACCCTTACGCATGACAATGTCAAAGTATGGAATTTTTGCATATCGTCATCTCCAAAGAAAACATATTTTCTTTTATCACCAAGTCTTAAAATTCACACCAGTGAAGTTTTCTAGACTTTCATTGTGGCTTACGGATGTTGCCACTGGTACAATTGGGCTTAAAGCCTCTAGAGTGACCGTGTTCTTAAAACCGGATCCATCTTCAATACCAAGACATGCCAAAAGGCAATTAATCTATTTAAACAAATAGAAACATAACAAAAATTAACAACAAAATATAAACTATATATATATATATATATATATATATTATGCGGGTAAATTATATACGTGGTGTACAAACTTTGTCCGTTTTCACACTTTGATGTACAAGCATCAATTTTGCACACAAAACTGTACAACCTTTTGGTGACCTCCCACTAAAGTGTATAGTCGGTAATTGTGACCGGTCAATGCGAAGTCAACGCGCCACATCAGTAATTTGACCTCTTTAAAAGTCAAAAATGGACCCACCTAATATGAAATTACTTTTATACCCTTATTTTCTTCCTCTATTTTCTATAACTCCTCTCTCTACCATTTCTCTCTCTAAGTACTTTCTCTCTCTACGTCCTCTCTGTCTAAAAAGCTTTCAATCTCCTAATGACTTAATCCCCCCTAATTTATATTGTTATTAAGATGGAATTTGGATTGGAATTAGAAGATGACTTATCTCTTTATCTCAAATCTATGACAATCACCAGATGGGAAGTATTTAGGTTGCTTTTCATTGTCAGGCACCACCTCGAATTGATGCTTTTTCTCCACAGACAAATTCAAATAAGATGAGGAATTAATCGGGCTCGATTTTGAATAAATAGGCTCGAAGCAGCTTTTTTATTTATCATATATAGTTTCTGATACTGGTATTAGAAGCAGTTTGGAGGTTTCAAAGTCTGAAAGTCACCTCTGAAGCAGTGTTGTAAAAGTCGTTAGGCATTAGTCGGGTGGACAAGATCTCCGAAGATTAATCGGGGATTAATCGGATTTGTATTTTTCTATTTTTAGATTTATATTAAATAAATATTATATAAACACATTTAAAATATAAATTATACTATCTAATAATAATAATAATAAGTATTATATAATAGAAAAATATAAATATTTATTTTAAATAAATAATAAAATAGTTATTAGTTAATACTGATTACTTGTATTATTTTTTACTAATTGTAAATTATAATTTGAGCCGATTTTAACCTGTTTCAGCCGATTTTTTTTCCGTCTAAACAGATTTTTTCTGCCTAACTCGACTTGTCCGATTTAACCCAATTTGAACCGCTTAGGTGGAAGAAAATCGGGCTCCCGACTTATGCCGACCATTTATACAAAATCAGACGGCGTTGTAAAAATCATCGATATATCGGGCGATTAGTCGCCAACTTTACCGATTTTTACAACACTGCTCCAAAGCCATTGATGCAGAATAGTGGGGTTAGTAACCTCGTTTTTTATCCTTGTTTTCAGCTATTTGTACATATACCGAATAATGTTTTACATTTTTGGGTATGGTGCAGACGGATTGCTCCGCGTCATAACTACCAATAAGTTCTATATTTTTTAGGGTAACTGAGGACAATTTAGTTATTTTTCATTGGATAGTAGTTGGAATTAAGCGGGACCCTTCTTGAATGTGCTTCTCGCATTTCACCTTGATGATGATTTTAACCTTTAATTATTCATGCTATGCAGTTCTCGAGATGAGTATGAGGAAGGAAGCTTAGGTTTACTGACGTTTTCTTCTAATTTCGATAAAAATTCCATCTCTAGAATAACATAAATTAGGAAAATTTAAGTCATTAGAAGATTGAAAGCTTTAAAGAGATAGAGATGACTTAGAGAGGGAAAGGGTAGAGAGATGAGTTGTAGAAAATGGAGGAAGAAGATAACGGTATAAAAGTAATTTTATATTAGGTGAGTCAATTTTTTACTTTTAGAAAATTGCTGATGTGACGCGTTGACCGGTCACAATTACTGGCTGTACACTTTAGTAGGAGGTCACCAAAAAGTTGTAATGTTTTGTGTGCAAAATTTAAAGTTATATATACACCAAAGTATGAAAACGGGTAAAGGTTGTACACTACTTTATATTGTACAATTTACCCTATTTTATATTGTACAATTTGTCACAATATAATTTTTCAATTATATCACGATAATCCATCAAGGTATTCATGTACACTTTTATATAAAGATTATCATCAAAATAGGACCACAGAACGAAGCAATTAAACATAAAAGGTTCAGGGACTTGAATGCCTATGACAAATAAAAATGATAAGTAGACCTAAAAAGTGCTAATTATATCTAAAGAATCAAAAATTTTGAAATAAAACTTTCGAATGATTAAGCAAAATGATATAAGTATTTGAGTACTATATATATATATATATATATAAAATTCTTTACTTAGTTCGGTGCAAGAGTCAGAAAAAAAATCAACTAGACTTTAATCTTATATTTCACAATTTTAGAACAAAACATTGTCGAACCAATGAATTGGCAACACACTGGTTTCTGTAGAATTCCTAACACTAAAATTTCTAGATATTAATCTCTCATATATTGTACAATTCCCAAAATTAAAGATTTAGAAAACAGAATAAAAAACAAACTTATTGTTAGAAATTTCTTACTCTTTTTTTTTTGTATTTTTTAAAATCACCAAACAATAAATCTGTTTTAAGAATATTGCTAATACAAACCTTAAATTTGTCTAGCTTTGTTCTTTTAATTCCAATTTTACTGTTCATATATTTTTTGTGTTCATTTTGTTTTTTTAGTTAACCACATCTAACGATGATTATGTAGTTAACCTTTCTATACTTAGATGCCACATATTTCAGTTCCAATATCAATTTCATCTTTCAACATTACAAGTTGAAAAATGTTTGCATTATATGACGAGTCAAATTTCTATCAGCGAAGACTTTAATTGTGCCCGTTAATGAATATTATGATGCAATTATGTTGTTTTACAAATAAAAACTAAATTGGCTCTTTCCAAACAAAATCACACTATACAATTTCTCCTTTTAAAAATATATTATACTCAACTACAAATAATGTATTTGAATATTTAACTTAAAATATAAATATTCAAATACATTATTTAACTTACAATTTAAATCATTATTTGAATATGGAATGCGCATGGTTTAAATTAATCAACAAATCAATTATAAAAAATGTAATAAACAAATTAATGAAAATGATTTAAATAACTAAGTAATAATTTATTGAACAAAGTAAAACTTTGTTCCTTCGACAATAATATTATAGATATAAGAATAATGTTAAAGACAAAATGTGTTTTGTGAAAATAAGAAAGATAATTTTGTCAACATCAAATAAATCAAACAATTATTCAAGAAAAGCTCCAAAAAAATATTTTTCGTTAAAAGATTCAAAACGCTACTGTTTCTATAAAAAAAACTAACAAATGTTGTTGTATAAATCTAACTAAACATCATATTTAATGCGGTTTGGAGAAACCTTGATCCGAAAAATTAAAACAAACACCCCCTAAATACAGGAGAAGATAATTGTTTTTTAACAAAATATGGTATGCTTGTGTAACACCATAGTCCAATATCATGTAGATATTGTCCGCTCAGGCCCAAATCCAACAACTTGGGCCTCACGACTTTAAAACACGTCTGCATGTATTGGATTCTCATCTTACTAATAAGCCTCAATCACTCCCTCTCTACTTTAGATGTGGGATTCAGTTCATTCCTGTCCCTATCGCCATCCCTTAGGGCCACTCCTTGCTCAGACCTTCTACCTCGGTGCCACCCACTCCGGACTGGGTTGTTATAGGCCCACCAGCTTCCGCCTGGTTCGTCCTCGAACAACACATCGTACGTGGAGATTCGGCTCTGATACCAATTGTAACAACCTGGTCTAATACCATGTAAATATTGTCTGCTCTGGCCCAAATCCAACACATTGGGCCTCACGGCTTTAAAATGCATCTGCATGTATTGGATTCTCATCTTACTAATAAGCCCCAATTACTCTCTCTCTACTTCTGATGTGGGATTCAGTTCATTCCTGTCCCCATCGCCATCCCTCAAGACCCGCTCCTTGCTCAGGCAATTGTAACATCTGTTATTTTATAAAGGCTGTTTTGTGAAATTTGTAGTACATATATTATAATTCTAGTTTAAAAATAAAATAAAAATTATTATTAAAGGACCCATTCAACTATTATTAATTTTTGTGTTTTGAAACAACTATTATTATTATTAATTTTTTAAGAAAATTATTGTTATCATTATTATTATTATTTAGTTCACACGAATAGTCATCACATAAGAAAGAAAAACGATTTTTCGGGGAAGGAGAGAACTTGCACTTTATCTTCCTCTTCTTTTTCTTATTTTCTTTTACTTTATTTTTATTCATAACTCCATCTTTCGGCCACTTCTTAAAACGAAAATTACACCATTAAATTCCTTGTGATGTTATCTAGTTAATTTTAAATGATTACATGATTGATCAAATATAATATATGTGAACTGTATGTGTGTGTGTGTGTAATTATGCTTGTTGAGTAGGCATCCCACCCCTTGCCACATTTTTTCAGGCTAGGTTCAGAGGTTCTCTTATTTGCTAGATTTTCAGGTTTACCCTGCATTCAGACTGACCAGTATAAACGTCTCATTTATATTAGCAATTTCATAGACATTCATTATTATATCATTTGAGTTTATTAAATACTTAAATTTAAGTGAATATTATTGACGGATTAAATGGTTTGGTTGGTTATTTAGTTCTTTGGTTATGAGATTTTGATAGACGGTAATAAATGAGGAGCCTTTATTTGGAAATGCTACTGTTAGTGAGTAATTATGATAATTGTTTTGGTTTTCGTGTGTTTTTAATGTGACTTGGGATGGGGAGGTTACATTTAATGGCATCAGAGCATCAGTTTTACGATTCCTATGGAATATTAGATATGTTGTGACTTTTCTAGGATCCAGATTCATTTATAAACATCACATTTAGCATCCACATTGAGGAATTATGTCATTCAATAAGAATGATAGTGCTTGCCAGAATCTAGTATAGAATCGGCAATATATCATGTTAGTAGTGTAGCGGAAACATGCTAGGTCATAATTTTTCTTACGTTTTTGAGGTGATGTATGATAAAGAATTTCGAGGTCAAATTTTCTTTTAAGGAGGGTAGAACTGTAACATCCGTAATTTTATAAAGGTTTTTTTTTGTGAAATTTTTAGTACATATATTATAATTCTAGTTTAAAAATAAAATAAAATAATTATTAAAGGACCCATTCAACTATTATTATTTTTTGTGTTTTGAAACAACTATTATTATTATTAATTTTTAAGAAAATTATTATTATTATTATTATAACTTAGTTCACACGAATAGTCATCATATAAGAAAGAAACAATTTTTCGAGGAAGGAGAGAACCTGCACTTTATCTTCCTCTTCTTTTTCTTCTTTTCTTTTATTTTAATTTTATTCATAACGCCATCTTTCGGCCACTTCTTAAAACAAAAATTACACCATTAAATTCCTTGTTTCGTGAGGAACATTTTGAGACCACTATTGATACTTTTTTAGCAACACAATTGATGACCGGAACATGTATTTTTCACCAGAAAATGGTTAGATCCCGATCTTTTAGGCGGTTTTAGTAACGAAATGAGTGTACTTTTGGTCTCTTCTGATCATTGGCTATCTTGTGGTAGTCTTGGTTCGCGTTTCTCACAACTCCGTTGAAACTCCGGTGAGCATATTCTGGACAGAATTTTACCATTTCATATACGTTCTAATATATATATGATGGTTTTTCTAAATTATTAGTCTATTATGATAATTGAACTTTTAAAAGGTTAGAATTTTAGATTTAGGTACAAGGTTATTGATTAATTAGACTGATCTGGAACCTTAATTAATATCGTGGGAGTTAGGAACATTCTGAACATACATTACATATCTATCATTTTTATCTTTATAGGAGAGGAAGAAACGGGTGAACAAGAATCCGAACAGTTTAATTAGCTTTGGAAAGGAGAGATAATCATAATTATTAATATTAATGTTTATATATATATATATATATATATATATATATATGAATTGTTCCAGAAAATTATGAAATTGTGTTTACATGTTTGTTGTTAAGGTGAAACCATACTATTCATGATAATGGTAATATATGAGTTAATCCTTTGTCTTGGTTGGTCTAGATGCTTTGTATGGTTATGATTTAATTACATGAAGTCTATTTTGAACTCATATATTATTAGGTGTCAATAAGGAGATATACGGATGTCTGCATGTGAATTTTGGATATGATTTTGCTTAATTAAATTCGTAGATGATGCATATTATTTTGATTACATGTTGAAGTAATTATTTTGCAAGGTAATTGTCTATGGTAGAATGAAAATACATCTCATTTTAGAATTTCATTTAATTAGCTAGCTTAAGTGGATAGGTACAATGACATGGAGGTTTGTTGATACTGTGATCACAGGCACCTATCTCGGTAGGGAGGCGATATGTGTTATTTTGCTCTAATTGAGCTTGTACCGTGTCCTAAAACTAGGGGCAATAGTAGTACCGTACTATTGAGATAATTATTATGAGGTTAAAAAGGATACGTGTCCTGAAACTGATGGCGATAACATATACCTACGATTGAATATTGTTAACCATGAGACCATTGGACATATTTCACTTAGATTTAGCTATGACCCTTTTTAATAAATATAATAACTTTAAGATATTATGTGTAGTAAAGAGTCTGGTTTGTGATGTTATCTAATTAATTTTAAATGATTACATGATTGATAAAATATAATATATATATATATATATATATGTGTGTGTGTGTGTGTGTGTGTAATTATGCTTATTGAGTAGGCAGCTCACCCCTTGCCACATTTTTTCAGGCAAGGTTGAGAGGTTCTCCTATTTGCTAGATTTTCAGGTTTACCCTACATTCAGACTGGCCAGCACAAGCGTCTCATTTCTATTAGCAATTTCATAGACATTCATTAGGGTTTATTATATCATTATAGTTGATTAACTACTTAAATTTAAGTGAATATTATTGAGAGATTAAATGGTTTGGTTTGTTATTTGGTTCTTTAGTTATGAGATTTTGATAGACGATAATAAATAAGGAGCCTTTATTTGGAAATGTTGATGTTTGTGAGTAATTATGATAATTGTTTGGGTTTTCATATGTTTTTAATGTGACCCGTGATTTGGGGGGTGGGGGGTTACAGCTTGTGTCCATCTCCATTGTTTTAACATTAATGGGTTTATCTCTTCTATGATCACCTACTATTGGTTTTCAACTACTTTGTAGATCCAACAGTCTAAACATCTCTTTCTCATCTTTGATTTTTAGAAATGTTGATGTCATCAAGTGATTAATTAGATGATTGATTTTATATTTAATTAAAAAATCCAACTTGATTAATATATGGTAGGGGATAAATTTTTCTAAGTTCGTTCAAAACGACTTAATCTTACTTATTTAGTCCAAATCTAGCTTAATTTTAAGAAGTTTTACACGGGTATGAAAAAATTGTTTATGAACCACTTAGATGATAACATGTATATATAGCAAAAAAAAAAGAGCGAGTTCGATTTAGCAAAAAAAAAAAATTTATGCAAGTGTGAAGTTGGCTCCCCTAATGAAGGTATGTTGTATCGACACTAACCTTGTTTGTCACCATGATTATCTAGTTTCTATAATCTACTAGCTTTACACCCGTGCAAATGCACGAGATTTCCAACTTATTTAAATATATTAGTAGAAATATAAGGCATGATGTATATCTTATGGTTTATTAATATACAAAAACATATTAACAAATAAAAAAAATTACAATCAGAATATATAACATATGTATCTAATAATATTTGAGAAAATATTAAATGCAGCAAGTGCTAATAATTAACATACAAAAGAGTATTTTTAATTAACTTTTGCTATTAAATTTTTAAAAATTTCATTTTAAGAATTTTAAAATTTAGGGATAATGTACAAATTTACCTTTATTATTTTTTGAGAAAATATACCTTTATTCCTAACTTTTAAATTTTAAATTTTTTTTATCATTTTTTAGAAAGTGTAAATCTATCCTTAACTTTCAACACTGTAAAATTTTATAGATTTCAATATTATCTCTACATAAAAAAAAATTGAACATACTTGTTTACCTTTATTTAAGTTTCCAATCCAACATTTCAAAAATTAATTTTGAGAAAAGATTACAAAAAGATCTTAAACAACATTCAAGAGTATTTTATAGGATTGAAGTTTTTAAAATAACAATATAGCAAAAAAAAAAAAATGCCAAAACTTTTGCCATGTAGTCTTCTAGACAATTTGTTGTCAAATCCTGTAAAATAGGCAACCTCTCCCAATATACCTTTTAGTCAACCATCTATTAGAATGTCCATTTTATCAATTTTCACCAAATATGCCTCTAGATCAAATTTCTGTCAATTTATGGAATTGGTCATCCAAACCTTGCCAATATCAAGTAGCTGATGAAACCAGCCCCAACACCTGATGAATCCCATCCAAGCCAATGCACAACAACTGATCAATCCAACACAACCAATATACAGCAACTGATGCATCCCAACTCTGTATATTCAATAACTGATGAACTAAATATCGGATACAACCAGCAGCTGACAAATTCACACCTAGGTAGTATAATCAATAGTTAACCTTGTAAAGGGTTTAGATTGTTGGTCGATGGAATATGCATAATGAAAGGAATAAAAAAAATTGATAGCTGTTGACCATGCAAAAGAAAAGAAGATAAAATTGTCAATAAAATACATAAAAAAGGGTAATGTACCGATTAAAAAACTAAAAAGTTTTATTTTATTAAAAAAAAGAATGAATATGAAAATTAATATAAGATGTAGCTTAAGTTTTTTCAGGTGCCTTTGTATTAAAATTAAATTGAATTGATCATAATCTAATTTAAGAAATGATTTACATTCTTTGTTATCCTTGATGATTCCTCAACCATTCAATTCTGCTAATTTTTACTACTTCTAAGTGAACCCTTTCTTTGATTGGCTGATCAGTTGTTTCGATTTCCTCCTTCCACCCCTTATTGTCATTGGTGGAATTGGCGGGCGGTGTTAGTTATGCTACTATTACATCTTCCCATATGTTAAACATCATAAGAATAAGTACACAAAAAGTTAAAAAAGAAACAGTCCTTAATTTGAATTTCTCAAATTGGATAACCTTAATATCTAGACAAAATGTTACAATGGCATGCTCTATTGTTCTCTTATTTTGCCTTCTTACAGTTTATCCGCGTACATCAGAATTGGTTCCATGCCTATAGTTTTTCCTAATTGAATTCAAATATGAAAAATTTAAACCCATTTACATGAAATACAAATATAACCCAATTACCAACAAGTGATAAAAAAAAAAGAAACAGAAAAAGACACCAAATGGAGCATTAATAATGAAATAAATTATAAAGCAACCATCAGGACCTCATTTAGGCTCGTTTGACATCAATACATCCGCATATCTTCCTTGTTTGGGCTCGTTTAACATCAATTTTTTAAATTTCCAAGTATATATATGCTAACCTAATTTATTTGTTTTGAATTTCAATCTGCCTCTGCTCAACATAATGATCATAGCTGAATTGCGTGTCGTTATAATGCTTGATTCTACAAAGTTGTTAAACTAAGGACTTGAGTTACCACTTGGCATAGAAGTAGACTATTCAACTTTAGATGGACAAAAGTTAAATTTCCAAGGGGTAAGGCTATAAATGTCCCAACATTAATTCTGGTCTGGATTCCATTAGACTTGTGTACATAATTGTTTGTGAACATTAGTGATGTACATATCCGTTTGTTTCACATAATCTTATTACTCTTTCTCGTAGATCTCTACTGTAACACCCATTTTTAAAATAATATAAAATAAAACCATGACTATAAAATATCATAAAGATATATATATATACGTAGTCGTAAACGTCATATATTTATATATATATATATGTAAAATTATAACACTTATCATTTTAATAGTCATGTATATAATATGTATATAATATTCAAAAGAGAACCAACAAAAGTTGGCTTTACTGGTTACAAATAAAAACAAAAAAAAAGAAACCCTCTTTAATTTTATAAAGATGTGCATCCGCCTTGATCCAAAAGGTCAGAGGCAAAATTTATAATCCACTCATCAATAAACTAAATTATACAGTACATGAAAAAAAAGAATACTAATAAAGCAAATTAAAAGAAATTAGCTAATCAAAACTTCAACTTCAAATATTATTTCATATAAGCTAAAAAAAAGGTACCGCAACTTATCACCGCACAAGGACATAGTTTCGATGTCGATTGGACTAATAATATATAATTTGACATACAAGGTTTCGGTAATTAATCGAGGTAGTAAAATAAAATCCTAATAATGATGACTTCACATACTGACCGATCGGAACCAGCGTCCCTAATCTCTTATTCCTGAAAAGTGGTGGTGGCAAGGGGTGAGCTGCCGACTCAATAAGATAGTTAATTAAATACACATTCCAATCATATGCGCATACAATAGTTTCGTACATTTAATTTATAGGTTATCAAGCAACATGTACAACGAATTGCAATTTAATAGTCATTTAATTTAAGGGCCCTGCTTATCCTAGTCTAGTAATACTCAATGGTTGCATGGCCATAATATCTATATCATGGGCATACCCTATCGTAACAAATACCCGGTAGCCCAATAATATACCTCTAGGTACCCTATCGTAACAAATATCTGGTGCCGGACACCCTTTCGTAACAAATACCCGGTGTCAATATTCCATCACAATATTCACTTTTCTCATTTCATTCGCAACCATTGAATATACTATCCTAGTTTAAGCTCTTATTCTCATATCTCTGACATTTTCTATAATCACATTTTCATTTTCCATATATATATATATATATATATATATTTCTCGTCCTCATATCATCATTGTCAACATCATTCTCAAATATTTTCCAACCAACATGCTCATCATCACAGTATCATATATACATGTCAAACACATAGATCACCAATTAAACAATTTATATCAGATAGTCAATATAGAAGCAAACATACAATCAACGGTACCGTATATTTAATTAACTACTCACCTCTATTATTCAAAGCAAGTCTTATTAATCAGTTAATTCTTTTGGTCTATCTTCCGTTTGATCCTCGTGTCCTATATATATATATATATAATATAAATTCGTTAACCAAACGTTCGCAAATGCAAAATAACTATTCACTTATTAATTAAATCTTCCGTCAAAATCTAATATATAGGAATAGTATATGTATATAGAGGCTCCTGTAACTTTTAAATTTGAGTTTTTATAAAAGCTTGCATCACATACCATCATCAAATTAATTATTACATTATTTTGAAAAAGACAATAATTGAAACTCATGAAAACAATGTCAGATTAAAAAGGCTTATGTATATTATATGAAATATGAATGTGTAAAAAGAATCAATAAAACCCTTAAATTCCCCAATTCCCAAAAGTGACCTGAGCATATTTGTCAACTAGCAGCATGCTATAACTAGATACAATAAAAAAAATCAATTGTTTTCGAAATTAGTGCATACCTGTGAACAGAAGATCCAAAACCCAACCAATCTAATTGAAATCCAAAAAATAGCTATGCGGCTAAAGAGTTGCGGCAGAAACTAGAAAATAAAAGGCTGAGATTTTCTTTTATGTTTGTTTTTGAAAGAAGACGGCACAACAGAAACCAACTCCTGTTTTTAATTTGAAACCCTACTTAATATATATATATTTTTTCAATTATATGGTAATATATATATTATTATTTATATAAAAATACAACTTATATATATATATATATATATATATATATATATATATATATATTTAATTGTAATATAGATAAGTAATAGGGTTGCAAGGAACAAAATGTATGACTGCTTTTATTGTCTACTACCATTATCGTTGTTATTATTTTATGGGCGTTACATCTACCCTATTAGAAGATGACAAAATGATGAAAAATGTGGAATTTGGAAGACAATAAAAATGATATTGCAAACAGACTTTACATATTAGAAACCCAAGAACAACTCATTACATTTGATGGAGAAACGAATGGGGATTTATCTAAAAGATAAGATACCTCATCCAAATAATGAATGATGCAACCCTGTTGTACTTGCAAAAAGTCCATGAATCTTCAATGACCAATCTGAGATGGAAAACATATATATAGGGACTTGTAATTAATTATCCATACATAAATATCACAGATATGATTAGTAGTGACTCCAAAGTTAAAGATAAAATTCATAATACACCAATTCTCCGTAACAATGTTTGTTTTCTCAAATAGACCGTAATATAAGAAAATATTATCACTCACTAACTTTACACATGTCATAAAACCCATAAACACGTGAAATGACATCTATAGTTATTTAGAAGAAATAAACGATTTCACTCCATTATATGTAACAAAATATAAAATGTCCCAAGTAAAAACAAAAATATTAGTCCAAACCTATGCCTAGTTTCCTTCCACATGAAATGAACTCTTTTTAATAGAAGTAGATGTTCACAACTAAATAATTTGGCATGTAAGGGCTTAATGAGATCAAAAGTAAATGATCAAAGGGCTCATGATGGTTTTTACCATTAAAAAATATTGTTTGCTTTCAATCACCATAATTAATGGAACCTGTAATTTAAATGTCTATTTGTACACTCTGTATGCAAAATGAAATGATCAAGAAACAAATATACAGTAAGAGTTTAAATGATCAAGAAATAAAAAGACAAATAGATTGTCAAACAAACCAGAGAGAAATTGAAAAGTTTGAAGCTCAAAAAATAAATGGAACAAAATTAGACTTTGGAGTATACTTGTTTATCAAGTGGGAACAAAATTAATGAAATTAAATTGTTACAACCTTGCTCAATTATTTTATCAGGCCAAACATGTATGCATCAGCAAATGGCATCTGTATGTTCAAGACAAAAGAAAAAAAACTAAACTTTGTTTGAATTGGAAATTAGGAATAAAAGATATGAAATAAGACTTACATGTGGAAGGACTTAAATGTTCTTGTGTATCAATAGACATCAATTGGATTGCCTCCCTTGTCTGAAGTGATAATCGAACTTGACACAATCTACCCATAATACAAAAGTTGTTGAGGTCATTATTCAATAAAACTGAAACTTAAGCAAATCATGTTTAGCAGTTGAGTGTAAATAATGATATTGAATTAAGTTGGAGAAGAAATGAAGAAATAAAATGTTATGGAGATGACATGTGAATATTATTTGATTCAGCTTTATATAGTATATCGTAATAAATTATGCACATCGGGTTTTCTGCAAAACAAAGTTATATGTTATGTTTCTCTCTTTATATTATGCATAGCACAATAAAGCACATATTTAGTTAAAGAGAAATAATAAAAAAATCAAATATTACATTTTTAATGTCTCAAGTACATAATAAAGTCTCAGATTCATTTCTCACTGTTTTGTAGAGTGAAGTTACTCATCTACAAAACTACTCTTTAATTCAACATTCACTTAATCTGATGACTGTAATTCATACATTATGCACAATTTCTTACTCAAAGCAATAAAAATAAGGAAACTTTTCTCAATCTAAAAGTAGTTATTGTAATCAAATTAGAAGATCAACTATCCTCCATGTAATGAAGCCATATCATAATGAACAAAGAAAAGTATTATGATGAAGCTTTACAATGATTAAACATGTTCCCTCTATATCCAATTGTTCATCATTATAAATTCTGATATTATGTTTGATAGAAATGGCTCGTTAATCCAAGTGCTTCACATCTTAAATAGGACAATTTTACTAAAATTTATTTACATTTGCTATGAAAATAGATCTTCAGTTCAAACATCATTCTCCAATAAAAATATAGTACCACAGCATGCAAAGTAAAACAGAAACATAGAAAATGGTTTTATACCTCATTCAACATTCTGTGCAACTCATCCCCTACCTCCTAAAACAAAATTACTACAGCAGGAAGAAAGACAAGAACCAAAACAAAGGATATTCCTCATTGATCTTATAATTATGTTGAAACGACAGGTCAAAAGCTAACTGGATACAGTTTTAAGGTACTCGAGACAAGCCTGTAACGATAAATAGGGAAAACAAATTACTAAATCTCCTTCAAACATGTACTTTGGAGACTCCATTTAGCAGGTTCCTTAATAATTTGTCATTAATCTAGCTATTATGACAAAATTTAAATAACCGTGAAATATGATTTATTGTGACTACATAATGTAGTAAGAAAAATGTTACATACACACCCCCATTCGTAAATGCCCATTGGAAGAAAAATGTTACATACACACCCCCATTCGTAAATGCCCATTGGGCTTGCAGCTTGTACAACACAGGCCCAACCCGCTAAATCGTAAATCTTATATTAATCTCTGACACACCTGCACATGCAAATTCCCATTGGGTTTGCAGCGTGTACAACACAGACCCAACCCGCCATGTGTTTTTAATTCTACAAATTTATGAGGTTGCCAGGACTCGAACCCTCAACCGTTTGGTCCAAGCAACTCTAATACCATGTCATGGAACCGTTTGAACTAAAAGCTCAAGATGATTAAGGCTTAATCGTATATCTTATATTAATCTCTGACACATTCTAATCCCCAAATAAATATGAAAATTTGTAAATTGATTTTCGAAACAATATATTAGTCTAATTTGATAAATATTACTGTCATAATTTGGTTTTGTTTTTTCATTTTTTTACTAATTGTAATTTTGTCATAATAAGTACATTAATTGCGAAAACAGTTATTTTATCGTATGAATGTTTCGTTACATCTTTATATATTTATGACAAAAATGATGTGGCAATTTGTTTTTATCATAATACGTATTAAGTTCTACTTTCTTGTGATAAATATTTCGACAAAATATTTTTTCTCACGATTTCTTTTGGTTTTTTTACCTTTTTTTACTAATTATTATTTGATCACAATAAATACATTAGTTGTGATAAAAAAATTATTTTTACGTATGAATTTTTGTCACAACCTTATGTATTTATGACAAAAATGTGTGACAATTTTTTTTGTCATAATATCGATTGACTAGTGATTTATTGTGATAAATATTTGGACGAAATATTATTTTGTCATAATTTTGTTTGGAATTTTCACATGTTTTTACTAATTATTTTTTGTCACAATAAGTACATTAATTGTGACAAAATTTATTTTATCAGACGAATTTTCGTCACAATATTAGATATTTTTTGTAGTGTTATGAATTGAAAAAAAAAAGAGAATGGATAATTCAAAACATTAGAATGAAATGAAAAGGGAAATACTTAGGCGGGCTGCAAATAGGAAGAGAGATGAAGCTAGACAAAGGATCACTTTCATTAAAGCTATTTCCCTAAACACGAGGAGATGTGTTAGGGTTTGGCAATCAGAAAATGGACTGCAAGATAGAGTTGGGAGAGGAAAAATCTGCTAAACACGAAAAGATATCTAGAGAGAGTTAGAAATTAAATTAAATGAATTAAAAAATCTCAAAATTCTATTAAATTGACACATCAGCCAAATAAATGTCATTTTGCCAAATATTGCTTTTTGTTCCACCTTTTGTATATATAATAGATTCTTGTTTTATGGAATTCTTTTTTTATTATTAATTTCCTCATTCATTGCTCTTTCCTTTTATAATGGAAAGCTGCAGATTACCTCTTCTAACCACACCAAATAACATCCACTGGAAAAAATGTTATTAGTAACTGATCAATATCGAGATTTTTATAACGCGCTAGTCCATTATAAATACAGACGTTACTAATAGTATTAGTGAAGAGCTTAAACCCGTTACAATATTAAATAGGTTTTACATGCTTTCTAATTCGCATTGCAAATAGTGTGAGATAACGCCGATATAAAAAAAAACAATTTATTGTTTTGAGAGGTTTTGCAATGGTACGAAAAAATTGGTTCTGGGCCACTCAGATGATAACATATATATTTACACACACAAATTGAGCGGGTTTGATTCAACAAACAAAAAGTGTACACACGTAGGTGTAAAATTAGCCTATACCCCCCTCCCCCCATGAAGAAATCTTGTATTCGCCACTGACCTTGTTTATCACCATGATCGCCTACTTTCTATCATATATTCTCCATTTTTTACTAATTTTCCTCCGTCATATTGCTCTTTGTTGTTTTTATAATGGAAACAAACGGAAAAAACACCATTAGTAACATATACAAACCAAGATTTTTATTACAGGCTAGCTCATTATAAATACGGACATTATTATTAGTATTAATAACGAGTGTAAAGCCATTACAGTACTAAATAGGGTTTTGTAACGGGCTTTCTAATGCGCATTGTAAATAATCCTGATACATATTTTTTTTTATCTATTTATAATAAGTGCAAAACATTTTAACAATTATTCCTTTCACAAAATGAATTTTAGACTTTATGTATAACACGTAAACAATAACAATACATGTTACAAATCAATTCAACGTGTCAAATTAATATGGACACACTTATATATTTCAAACATTATACAAGTTTTCTATTTATATTTATATTGCAGTCTTATGGTAAATTATACACATCGCCATTGGATTTTACTTTTTTATGGTATGAACATTAAATTTCAATTAATGTCTTGAATTACTGTTGACGACCTCAAATGAAAATGTTCAAAAATTAAAGTTGTTTAGAACTATATTTACCATGGCATTAAAGTTTTTATTTTTTTAAATCACAATTTCTAGATATTTCTCTCTAAAAAGTTACTTTCTCTCCTCTAAGCAAACAACACCAAAAAACAAAATTTTTGAAGATTTAAAGTTCTTACAATATCATCAATTTATAGAATTTTCTATTTTGAAGTTATCAATGGTCATTTTGAGTCGTTAATTGAAGTTTAATGGTCATAATATTACAAAGTGTAAAATTGAGTGACATGTATATTAGGGGTGGGCAAAAAAACCGATCAAACCGGTAACCGAACCGAAAACCGGTAATCCGAACCGGAAAAAACGGTTAACCGAACCGACGGTTTTCGTAATGGTTAAAAAAATAAATGGGCATCGGTTTCGGTTTCGGTTTCGGTTTCGCATAGGAAAAACCGCGGTTAACGGTTAACCGAACCGTTTAATAAATATAAATTTAAAAAATATATATTAATGTATATCAATGTATATATAAGTTAAGTTATTATTCAAATTCAATATAATATATAAGTTATTATCAGTACATTCAAAAAAAAATAAAAGTTATGATCTGTAACATAAACATATATTATATTATTAAGATGTAAAATTAAAAAATAAAACAAATAAAAACCCTATTAACAAAAAAACAAAACAGGAATACACCGCCTCCCTTAACCCTATTTTCTATTCTTCAGAGACTCTCACTCATCGTTTCTTTTCTTTTTTTTACAAGAACAGCGCCTCTCTTCCTCTCCTCTCTCACACCGATCGCGCCGCCTCTGTCGTCTCTCTTCCTCTCCTCTCTCACAGCGCCGCCGTTTCTTTTCCGATCTCGCACCGTCGTTCCGATTAAGAGGTATTTCTGCTACATAGCTCATTTTGCTATTTGTTTATTTGTTTGATAGCTTATTTTGCTGTTTGTTTGGTTGTTTGATAGTTTATTTTGCTGTTTGTTTGGGTTTTGATAGCTTATTTTGCTGTTTGTTTGGTTGTTTGATAACATGTTAAGGTTTTTCTCAATGAAAGTTTTTATTCATAACTAATTTCAGAGCTTTTATTTTGGTTCCAACAAGCTTTGTTATGTGATTCAAAAGGAACCTTTGAAGGAAGTTTCTGATTTTTAGTTTGAAAACCATGATCAGGGACAGGAAGAGATAAGAGTAAGTTAGAAACTTTATACAGGAAAAAAATAGGAATTTGAATGGGGCGTCTTAAATATTTTAACAGGCCATGTTAAATTTATTCTGTAAACTTGAGAAATTTCAATGAGTTTGATTGTTCAAAATGACTATGTTGTAGTTGCTCCAACTTATTGGTCCTATTCTGCTTTGTCTTAATTTCAGATGTCTAGCACGGGAGACAATGATAAAACTAAAACTACCGGCGAGGGTACTTCAAATGCTCCGCTAACGGTGGAAAGTCTTGAGAAAACTACATCCAAGGATACAACTCAGGAATACACTGCATCAAAGCCACCTATCCCTAAACTTGGTACTAAAGAGGCGCGTAAAAGAAAACCAAAATCATGGGTGTGGGAGCACTTTGTTAAAAACAATGACGATGATGATCCTAGAGCTTCATGTAAGTATTGCTCTACGTCTCTTGTATATCGATCTTCTAGTGGCACTAGTTGTATGAGTAATCACTTGAATAGATGCAAATATAGATTCTTTTGATATATTAAATTGGTGGAAGGTAAATGCAAATAGATATCCTACACTTGCTATGGTAGCTCGAGATGTGTTGGCTATTCCTGTGTCTACAGTTGCTTCTGAATCTGCTTTTAGCACTGGCGGTCGTGTGCTTGATTCATTTAGGAGTGCTTTAACTCCTAGGATTGTGGAAGCTCTTGTTTGTGCACAAAATTGGTTGAGATGTTCATCTCAACCAATACATTTGGATAATATCTTGGAACAACTCGAGGCAATCAACTCGAGGCAATCAACCTAGGTAACATGAATTTAGTTACTTTTGTTATATTAAATTTAGTTAAAATTTGATATTTAATTTAACTATATGTATTTTTTTTTGTAGAGGATTCTTGTGTCACTGATGATTATCCTCTTTGCACAATTGATGATTGATGATCAAGAAGATGTGATGAATAGGGATTGAAAAGATTTGATGAATTAATGTTGTATTAAGTACTTTGACGAAATATTATTTACGTTTCTTTATGTTTTAAATGTAAACTTGATGGATTGTTTTTTAGTTCGTTGTTTATGTTTGAATTCTGAACTTCTATATGAATTCGTTTCGTTTGAATTATTCTTAATGTGGATTTTTTTTAATATTGTTTAAAAATTTAGGTTTGGATAAAAATTATGGTTAACCGTTTGGATAAAAATTGTGCTTAACCGTTGATTTTTGGTTAACCAGTATGAATTGGTTAAAAACCGTTAACCGAAAAACCTAACTGATATTAATGGTTAACCGGTTATTCGGTTAACCGATTTATATGGACTGGTTTCGGTTTATAGGATTGAAAAACCGAAGGTAATGGTTCGGTTAATTATTTTCCTTATTGGACCGGTTAACCGAACCGTACCCACCCCTAATGTATATTACGCTTTAGTAGTCATGTCGTGAAAGTGAGTGAAGTTCAATTCCCATAAATGTAATTTACCTTTGCACTCTTAAAATTTTATAAAAAAAATCTCACTTTTTCTCTTTTTCTTAAGATTTAATAAAATATTAGTAATGGTAATAACTTACGTATCGGACATGATCCTTGGGTGCTAGGAGCTCCTCTTGGAGTCCCAACTTTTGTGTTGCAAGAGCTTATTGTTGCTGCTCTTGTCAATTCTCTCTTTGTTATGTGTGAGAGACTATGAGATATAGATATTGTTCGTGATCTTTTCAATTTTATAAAAAAAATCTCACTTTTTCTCTTTTTCTTAAGATTTAATAAAATATTAGTAATGGTAATAACTTACGTATCGGACATGATCCTTGTGTGCTAGGAGCTCCTCTTGGAGTCCCAACTTTTGTGTTGCAAGAGCTTATTGTTGCTGCTCTTGTCAATTCTCTCTTTGTTATGTGTGAGAGACGATGAGATATAGATATTGTTCGTGATCTTTTCAATTCGGAGGATCAAAATTATATTTTTAGTATTCCTATTTTTCAAAATCTATTACGAATGATTGGTTCTGGTATTTCAAACATGATGGAAACTATTCTATCTGAAGTGCTTATAAGAAGCTTTGCAATATTCCAGTTGAAAATATATGCGTAGTTTGTGGAAGAAAATTTGGCAGCTTAAAGTTCTCTCGAAGGTGAGAAATCTTATTTGAAGAGCATGTCATAATATCCCATCTGCTGATAATTTAATTAAAAGACATGTGGATTTAAGTCCCATATGTTCATTGTGTGGTTCGGTTGAGAAGAGTGTTATGCATGTTTTATGTGGCTGCAACATTTCCATTCGAGTTTGGCAGATTGTAGGATTGGAAAGAATTCTAAAATGGAGAGGTCACTTATTCAAGGAGTGGGTGAGCTTTATTTTTAATACACTGTCTATTGACTCTATTTGTGTGTGCACTATGGTCATCTGAGGTATTTGGACAAGTAGAAATAATTATATTTGGAACAAGGTTAAGATGTCTCCAATGGTGGTTTTTGAAATGGCTTATCTGGGTTTGAAGGAATGGCATGATGCAAAAACATTGCATCATGGCAGAAATGGTTCGACACAAAATTCATTAGCACATAGATGGTGCAGACCGCCTCCCCAAGTTCACAAGTAATGTTGATGCTTCCGTGTTTCCGAGTTCGGGTTTGTTAGGGGTTGGGGTTGTGCTTCACAATCGTGAAGGCCAGTTCTGTGGTACGTTTTCTAAACTTCTCCCAGGAAACTATCAACTCAAAGATGGAGAAGCAATGGGTATAAGGGAACCGCTGAGTTGGTTAAAAAATAAAGGTTTGGGAAGATGTGAGATTGAAAAGGTGAAACCATATTATTTCTATTTTTTACTTTACTCTAATAATAATACAACTACTAAGTGTTTCGTTGTTTACAAATTATCTAAAAATTTTGATTTCTTAGCTTTGTAAAAAAAATTAGTTTATAAATAATAAAAAGTAGAAGCTGCAGCTGCCATGCCATTGAGATCCTAATTTTAGTGGATATTGTATCTTATGCTGTTTTGACTTTTTATAATTTTAAGGATAATGTCCAAAATGCTTCTAATATTTACAACTATGAGTAATTTTATCACTGGCGTTTAAAATGGTAAAATTTTACTTTTAACATTAGCAACTAAGCTTGTTATCCATGCTTCACATGTGCGTCATGATATCACTAATTAGTAACAGATCATAAACATATAATTAGACGTGAAGAAAAATAATAAAAATTAGAAGCTGCAGCTGCCATGCCATTGAGATCCTAATTTTAGTGGATATTGTATCTTATGTTGTTTTGACTTTTTATAATTTTAAGGATAATGTCCAAAATGCTTCTAATATTTACAACTATGAGTAATTTTATCACTGACATTTAAAATGGTAAAATTTTACTTTTAACATCTATTATCTATTATATATATAAAAGGAGGAAATAAAAGTAACACATGGCTTAATACTAGAGCTTACGGTGATGATGTGTAATTTTTACAAATTTTCACTAATTTTTAAAGATTATTAACTTCTTTTATCCTTCCCTCCCAACGTGTTCTGGAAAACTGTCTAGCAACAATTAGAACTCTATCTACTAATTAAACCAAAACTGACACTTAAAACTGACAAAAGAGATTCAAAATTCAAAATATATTAAAGCACGCCTCACTTTTCGGGATGATTATCCTTATCTTCCTTTACTCTTCTCCTTTATCTGTCACAGTAGTGCCTTCCCCTCCTTCCTCTCACAGCAAAAAAAAAACCTAGAAGGAAAAGGGCCAGTGTAATCTATCTCTATTGGTTTCAGATTGGAGGCAGCCGCGTGCTCTTAGCAGCCAAGATGAAGGTTTTAATCTTTCAAATTTTCGTAGTTCAGTTTTATGATTTTAAATCTCATTCTCTTTGCGGTAAGCTCTCATTCTTTGTGTCCAATTATCTCTTTTATATAGTTAAGGGTGTGAGAGGTAAGTGCTCATGATTACACAACAAGTTGTTGAGCAATTATCTTATCATACATTCTGAAATTAAGCTATATATTAGAACAAGTTGCTGGATTGTGTTTCTGGGTTTGGGATTTTTTTTATCATGCAATGATTTCAAGATGCAGTTAATTCAGATTGGGTTAATTCGTAGAATACAATCAATAGAATCACCATAGTGGTTTTGCCAAGTATCTTTCATTTTCATTTAAATATTGATTATCTATTTTTATTCTGCATGTTCTAATCAAAGATTTGTTGTGTATCCCCATCTATGGTTTTTAGGTTTCTGATTGTCCTAATTTTTGCTTTCTTATTGTGTCAGATGCATGCTAGTAACTACTTGATTCTTCCTCCATATGATCCAAAAATCTTTAGAGGGTAAATTTTCTGATCCATATGTTGTAATGAATGCTCTTATTGCATATTGAGAGTACTATGCTAATGTCACCAATTTTAACTGATCTTATTGCATGTGGCTCATCACTATGCATTTTTAATATGTATTTATTTCACAAAGATGGTGTTTATGGCTTTGTAATAATGAAAGAAAAAATTGAATGTTGCCATTTTTTTTTTATTTTAGGTCCATTTAAGCAAAAAAAAAAAAAAAAAAAAGAATGTTGCAAGTTCGTTTATGTTGAGCAGGATGTTGTTCCTTTTAGTAACCCTGTCAATTAATCGAAAATGGACTAAGTAGCAAAAAACTGAATTCGTAAAACATTTTTTTGCTTAAATGGCCAGAATTTCCTGCACTGGTGGAGAGAGCGGAGCACTTAAGTTGAAATTATTGTCAATAAGCTTGTGTCACACCCGGCCCTAAACGGCATCGGGTATGAACGGAGAATAGGATAACGAACTTCTAACAGTCTAAAAGCCAAACGTATTCTGTAATAGATAAAAATTTATTTGGACTACCTAAAGTTTTATTTAATTATTTGGCTTGGACTCGATAATTCTATCGAGCTTCCTACGTATCCCGGACATCTTTTAATATTTAAACCGGGAATCAAAGCCACGTAGTTCTACCTATTTTAGGTAGTTCTCTTTAACTTATTTACACACTGATGAAATTAATAGATTTCATTTTATAGCTATATAATTTCGTTTTATCACTACTACTATTCACCATATATTTAATATCCTGATCTACGATTTCGACTCGTCGATTTATAACCCTTTAAAAACTTAATTTAATTTTATAATAACTTAACTTAATTACGAAATAGACTAAAAACGCTTATTCAGACCATCGTAAATTTATTTATTATATATACGTGAATACTTTATCGATTCAACAATACGAAACTTTAAATTTTTTTTAAAAAAATCATATTATCAAATTAAATCAAATTATAAATAAATATCGATATCTTTATATCGGCATTTTATCAAACCAACCGTAATCAATCAAACGTTTATCAAACCAATTTGTAATCAATCAAACGTTTTATCGAACCAACTCGTAATCAATCAAATGGTTTATCAAACCAACTCGTAATTAATAAAATGTTTTATCAAACCAAATCCGTAATCAATCAAACTCATAATTAATCAAACTCGTAATCAATCAAACGTAAAACTTTATATCAAAATCAACTCATAATCGAAAACATAAGACCTTATATCCATCCTAGAGTTTCTCCCCTTATGTATCAATCCATAACCACATTTATCACATAGTCGAGACGTCTCTTTAACCTTGCCTAATCCCGTATTGGTTGTTAAGCCCAAAATATACCTAAAATATCATTGTTAATTACATCAATATTGCTACGAATTTATGCTATTTATAACTGTTTAGAATGCTTTTACTCTCGAATATGTTTCTTTCTTGTAAGGTACATAAATATTTGGTAAAATCCAAATAGGAACGAAAAGAGCTCAAAAACAAAATAAAAACCTTACAAAAGGAGTCAAAAACGACGAAGATCAAATTACACCTAAACGAGGACAAAGACGAAGTCAGAAACAGAGAAAAATGCAAATTCTCGGTAGAGAATTTGGGGCTGCGGCCGAGAATCTCAAATTCTCGGTCGCGACACGCCCTTTCGTCCGAAGGCTGAAAAATCAATTTCCCATTCTCGGCAGAGAATTTCCATTCTCGGTAAGATTAGAAATTCTGCCAAGCACAACAAACACATGTTTAAAATCCAAGAAACGCGTTCGTTCGGGTGGATAAGAACGTCCTTTCACAACGGACACGACTCTCCACAACGGACACGACACTTCATTCACGACTCTTCAACATCTATAAATAAAGAGTTGATTGAGAGTTGAAACATGAATAATGAGAGAGTTCGAAGAGAAGATTAGTGCAAGAGTTATGCAGAAACTCTGACTCAGAAATGAGTTAGAGATTAGATTTCATTTCTGTTCAAAACAATATGATGTACACACATTGTTTATTCAATAATAACAAGTTTAGTAGCGTTTAGACATTGTTCCAGTTTAGTTTTCATTTTGGTAGTAGACCGACCCAGTCTCTATTACGAAGATTCAACGAGAAGATTGAGTAGAGGATCCGCCCCTGAGCCTGACAAACTCTAACGAAACCCAAGCAAAGGATTGACAACCCGTTCACTTGTAAGTCGTCGAATGTTTCCATGCTCCATGTTCTCTGTAAACTTGTATCAATTTATATTTCATCTAATAAAGTCCGTTCTATTCGATAGATTTTTATGCAGCACTTATGGTAACCAATCCACTAAAGTGACTGCTGGTGTTTTCATTAAAACGTATTTAATTCAAAATCTTTACAAGGAAACTTTGTTGAACACTTAGGCAAATTATTATCTCGAAAGAGTTTTAATTTGATTAAGGGCAATTATCCCGGAAGGGTTTTGTCATGTTCAAAGCCAATTAATTAGAGGTTCCGTCATTTGTTTCATCCTTATAATTCGTACAAAGTTTAAAGTTGTTTTCTTTGCTTAATGCAAATAAATACATTTGTTTACTTTTCTAAAAGTACTAAACGTTCCTATCTTGCAAATTCATTCTTAAATCAGAATATTTTCTAACGTTTTCATAATCTAACCTAATTCTCATTCTAGCAATTTCAAAACCAAAACCGATTAAACGATTTTTCCATATTATAAACCTAAAAGTAAATTTAACCGATTATAAATAAGTTTTGTTCGAAAAACGTTCCCTGTGGGATCGATATCTTTTATTACTACAAGCGTATACCGTGCACTTGCGGAAATCGCTCAACATTGGTCTTATCCCACACTTCGCTGCCAATACCCGACTAGGTCTTTATACTGTGTACACAGGCCATGTTTCTCACTGAACATGGTCTTCAAATATCAAAACCACCCGTCCGGATTACTCTAGATGGATATAAAACTTCAGAAAAACCATAACGTGCTCAAATTTCCTTTCACAATCAAACTTCCAATTCATTCAATAACCACAAAATTATCTGACCTCAATAACTATTTTCGCAAAAATAATCACAATATTTAAAGTCAAATAATCATTTAATAATATAACTAAAATAGTTAAAATATCGTATAAAATCATCGATTCGTAATTTAATCGAATTCCAAGAATTTAATAGCTCAAAATATTATATCGATAAAATTTAACATCGTTTAAAAGTAAATATTCCTATCGGACTAGTTTCGGTTACCGAAATAAAAATTCTAAACTGAATAATTGATTCGAACTATAAATATTATTAGACTCATTAAACCACATTAAACTACTAAGAGTATATTCGTCCTAATTTTATCGTTTACAAGGAAACTTTGTTGAACACTTAGGCAAATTATTATCTCGAAAGAGTTTTAATTTGATTAAGGGCAATTATCCCGGAAGGGTTTTGTCATGTTCAAAGCCAATTAATTAGAGGTTTCGTCATTTATTTCATCCTTATAATTCGTACAAAGTTTAAAGTTGTTTTCTTTGCTTAATGCAAATAAATACATTTGTTTACTTTTCTAAAAGTACTAAACGTTCCTATCTTGCAAATTCATTCTTAAATCAGAATATTTTCTAACGTTTTCATAATCTAACCTAATTCTCATTCTAGCAATTTCAAAACCAAAACCGATTAAACGATTTTTCCATATTATAAACCTAAAAGTAAATTTAACCGATTATAAATAAGTTTTGTTCGAAAAACGTTCCCTGTGGGATCGATATCTTTTATTACTACAAGCGTATACCGTGCACTTGCGGAAATCGCTCAACATTGGTCTTATCCCACACTTCGCTGCCAATACCCGACTAGGTCTTTACACTGTGTACACAGGCCATGTTTCTCACTGAACATGGTCTTCAAATATCAAAACCACCCGTCTGGATTACTCTAGATGGATATAAAACTTCAGAAAAACCATAACGTGCTCAAATTTCCTTTCACAATCAAACTTCCAATTCATTCAATAACCACAAAATTATCTGACCTCAATAACTATTTTCGCAAAAATAATCACAATATTTAAAGTCAAATAATCATTTAATAATATAACTAAAATAGTTAAAATATCGTATAAAATCATCGATTCGTAATTTAATCGAATTCCAAGAATTTAATAGCTCAAAATATTATATCGATAAAATAATATCGTTTAAAAGTAAATATTCCTATCGGACTAATTTCGGTTACCGAAATAAAAATTCTAAACTGAATAATTGATTCGAACTATAAATATTATTAGACTCATTAAACCAAATTAAACTACTAAGAGTATATTCATCCTAATTTTATATTTAACTTTATATCGACTCTAATTAGAAAATATCGGTATTTGTCCTTCTTATTTTAATTAGACAAATTAAACTCACTTAATTATTATATAAAACTAAATTTTAAACCAAACACTTTTATGAAACTATTTATGTTTGTCACCATATGAGACTATCTATGTTTGTCGCCAAAATTGTAACGCGTAACACTAAACGTTATCGTCAATTCCGACTTAAGGTTCAGTTAGACTCGTGATACTCATAGGAGTCTATCATTACAAATTTTTATCTTCAAATTCGTTGTAATTGTCCAAATCTATAAATATTCGAATTTTGACTATTTAAACTGACATCGTTAATTCCGACCGATTGTATGTTTAAACTTATGACGCTGCTAAAAGCTCATTAATACCGAATTAACTTTCACCTTAAAGGACAACTATCTAAATTTTATTTTATTTTTATTAGTAACTCATAGGCTTGATAAATTACTAATTTTAACCCTATTAAAATCCAACGAAACTACCCAAACTAAACTTACACAAAATCGTACCTAAAACATTTTAAAAATAATTTAAATCTAGAATACAGTTACCGAATGTTGTCATCGATCGCCGAGAATTCGTCACTGAAATGTCATCGGTCACTAAAAATTCATCGGTGAAGTATCATCGGTATATGACGTCGAACCGAACACTTTCAAACATAATGAAACAAGTAGCTTTATTTCCCTTTCACTACAAGAATTCAAGCTTGTTGCGACAATTTAATTTGTCAAAATAAGTTATATTTTTGTCATAAGAAACTTCTTGTTACAAAGTGTGTTGTCACCATCCTAGTCACAATAAGCCCGTCTTAATAAGTTTTTAGTGACAAAATTGTATTACCTCATAATTAGTTTTTAATTATTGTTACAACTATAATTTGTCATTAATCTAGCTATTATGATAAAATTTAAATAACCGTGAAATATGATTTATTGTGACTACATAATGTAGTAAGAAAAAGAGGATATTACGTTAGAAATCAGTTTTTAATTTTCTTTTACAGTTTTGCAACTTCTTTTTATGGTTCTTGTCATTTTCCATTTATTTTTTTATTTTTACCAAGCTATCATTTTTTTATTTTTGCTTTTGTCAAATGTAGTTACAGTTTTTTATTTTTTTCCACCGTGAATTTCTGTAAGTAGTTTTAAATTTTAAGGATTTGATATTTTGAGAATTATTTTTGGAATATGAGATACTTGTAAATAATTTAATTAATTAGGACTATTATGTAACTTACCCTAAGAAAAATGTTACATACACACCCCCATACGCAAATGCCCATTGGGCTTGCAGCTTGTACAACACAGGCCCAACTCGCTAAATCGTAAATCTTATATTAATCTCTGACACACCTCCACACAATGGGCTTACAGCGTGTACAACACAGGCCCAACCCGCTATGTGTTTTTAATTCTACAAATTTATGAGGTTGCCAGGACTCGAACCCTCGACTGTTTGGTCCAAGCAACTCTAATACCATGTCATGGAACCGTTTGAACTAAAAGCTCAAAATGATTAAGGCTTAATCGTATATCTTATATTAATCTCTGACACATTCTAATCCCCAAATAAATATGAAAATTTGTAAATTGATTTCCGAAGCAATAGATTAGTCTAATTTGATAAATATTACTGTTATAATTTGGTTTTGTTTTTTCATTTTTTTACTAATTGTAATTTTGTCATAATAAGTACATTAATTGCGAAAACAGTTATTTTATTGTATGAATGTTTCGTTACATCTTTATATATTTATGACAAAAATGACGTGGCAATTTGTTTTTATCATAATACGTATTAAGTTCTACTTTCTTGTGATAAATATTTCGACAAAATATTTTTTTTCTCACGATTTCTTTTGGTTTTTTTACCTTTTCTTACTAATTATTATTTGATCACAATAAATACATTAGTTGTGATAAAAAATTATTTTTACGTATGAATTTTTGTCACAACCTTATGTATTTATGACAAAAATGTGTGACAATTTTTTTTTGTCATAATATCGATTGACTGGTGCTTTATTGTGATAAATATTTGGACGAAACATTATTTTGTCATAATTTTGTTTGGAATTTTCACATTTTTTTACTAATTATTTTTTTATCACAATAAGTACATTAATTGTGACAAAATTTATTTTGTCAGACGAATTTTCGTCACAATATTAGATATTTGTTGTAATGTTTTTATTTGTAATCACTTCCTCCCTTTCTCCTGGCATCCATAACTCAATATATATATAAATTAATTTGACATTTCATTAACTTGACATGTGTTTCCATATGTCATAATTATAAATTAACTTAGGATATGTGTATTTGTATATGTAAATATTTAGGTAACTATATTAAATTAACATGTGTATTTAGGATAGTTTAAAATATTGACATGTAATATACATGTGTCATTCACATACATGTTTTCTATTATCAATTTATTTTAATATATATATATATATATATATATATATATTTATCATTTTATTATCATCATACATAAAAATTAAAAGTTAGTGGAGGGTTACATATATATTTAAAAATTAATATATTAACTAGAAATATCACTCAAGGTCCTTCACTTCATACTTTATTTTAAAATTTCCCCTCAAACTTCTAATTTTCACTTAAAGACATAAAATTAGGCTTTAAATTATATCCATATTACCCAATCAATTCAATCAATTATTTATCGTCTAAAGGAAATAACCAAATCAAATATTAAGATCTAACGACTAGAAATTTTAGGTACGGACGTGACAGCTTGTCAGCTCCAGTTTGTTATTTTGGACTTTACTGAATTAAATATATTGGTTTCCGATTTCCGAATGAATAATATACTTGTGCTTTGTTTTTTATGTAGAGAATGGCTGAATTTGACTTTAAAAATAGACTAATTTATGTGGTTTACAATGAAAATTTTGCTGAATTTAAACTAAAGACAATTTCGATACCTTAACATGATAATTAGCACTTCTAACAGATGTTTAAAGCACTGAAGCAACTCTCAGAGCTATAAACTTCATTTTATTAACAGAAAGGATAAACAAATAAGACCATACTTTGGTTTATGCAAATTTCATGAGTCTTATAGCTAATAGAGTCACAAATTGGTCTACTGAATTTGAGATTATAATATATAACACCTCTGGCTTTCTATGCTTTATAATCACTTTGGGTTTTGTGACTTCCAGCTAAGAAATTTCTTCTAGCAGTTTACATCAATTTAACTAATTCTTTTAATAGGTTACATGAATTTTATTCTTATTGGGATACAAGTGGAATAGCTATTGTCTTGGTTGTGGCTTATTGGAAACCGAGTGGATTACAAGACAAATGCTTAGACACCAAAGAATCAGATACTATCACATTTTGAACTCGTGGTATTATTGGACATTATTCTTTCTGCAATGAAGACACTTGGTCTTCAGAGCTTGGAGTGTTGTGCTTAGTGATGCAAAGCCTCGATTGATCACAACTTTTAAGGTGGATGTTCTTTTCCTTTCTGATCAGTACTGAATCTTTTATCCTTTCTGCATTCTAGAGGTCTCATCTTTCTAATGTTATTTGTTGTTCTTTTAAAATCTTTCAATGAATAATTTTCTTTGTTGTTACTATCAAACATGAGATTTTTTAGCTTAGAATTTCTAATCATAATTCTAAAGTTTATTTGTTTCCTTTTGTTTATTACAGATCTTCGTGTGCGACGTTCTTGCTTGTATATTCTTTGGATGGTTTTTGGTGAGTTCAACATCTTTTTTCCATTGAGATTAGGTGTTTCTATAGGTTCTCTCTCTATTTTTCTCATCTTTTATATGTATAAAAGCATGACAGAACACTTGGTGACATACTTCATTTCTTTTCAACATAATAGGACATTATTTAGTTAATTAGTTTCCCCTCATATTGCAACTGCCTACGTATTAGTTATGTAGACATTTTATGTATATATTTCTATTTAGTGTTGGCTCATTTTTCATTGCTTACTTCTATGTGGCATCTCTACTTCTCTTTATTATATTTTCATGGATGGACAACTGTTTTGTGTATTAGTTATTGGCTAAATTTTTTCCTTAAAATGATATCTAGCATTTTGAGATTAAAAAAATGCAAGAAAATGAGTATTTTTGCATTGCTCTTGATGGAAGTGAGAGCTGTTTGCAAATGTGTGTGTTATTTAATAGAAAGAAAAGGCATGAAAAAACTTTAGTATAACATTTCATGTAAAAACAGAATGTATTTGCTCTATATTTTTATTGGTCTACTGAATTTGAGATTATAATATATAATACATATTGTGTCTCTTAAATCCCATGTACTGTAATCAGTTTCTACGGTTCTGTATGTCCTAAAGCGTCCTTCACACATAATGACAACCATGTTTAAGTCCTTGCTGATCTTAAGCATCATAACTAATTTGAACTCATTATTTCCTTCTTTTTCTTAAGCAGAATTTTTTAAAGTCTATTTCCTTCCCTCTTTCTGGACAGCAATTTCCTCATTCGCTTGAAATTTAATGGGATTAGCTCAAACTTTCCATTGTACCTTGGCGGGTCCAGGTAGTCATGGAAAGAGTTTAAAATTATTCAATGAAATAAGTGTACTGGTACCCGGTTCACAAAATAATTTCTTGTGTGCATATATATTTAGCTAAATAAGTTTATATGGTCTTTCCATGGTTGTTTAATGGAAAAATTGAGAATGGGTTATAATTGGCTCTTTTGATTTTACAGACTATAGCTAAAAATTTGAGACAAGTTAAAACCTTCACAGAATTTTAGTCCTGTAATCTTATATTTACTTGAATAAATATTAACCAGTAAATACTTCATAAAACACATAATTGAAATACTAAAACACCATTAACGAATTTAGCTATTCTATTTAAATGAATATACGAGTCCAATTCTTGCACTGAACTCGCATAATATTCTCACGTTATTCTGTTTGCTTTTCAATCTTTCTCTAGAAACCAAAAAACAAAGGGAAAAATGGGATATTGTGTGTTGTTAATAAAAACAATTAAATCTACACAACTCAAATATATGAAGTGGAGAAACATCCAATTTAATGGTCAAAATGAAGGATAAATTATTAGCAAAATATGCAGACAGTTTTTTTTTAGAAGAGGAGAAATAATTATGCAGCACAAACAAATTATACAGATTTTAAACAATACTTACTGCAATTATCAATGTCAAGAAACTTCACTACTAACATTACAAAAATGTCACATCCGTGTCTAAATTTCTAAAATTTATATTTTGATATTAGTATATATATAATTATTGGGTGTGTGAAGTTAATTTGATGCTATAGGAAAAGTTTGGAGTTAATTTGATGGTTTTATGTGTAAATTCAAAGTTTAGAATAAGTTTTAAAAGATTATACAAAGATGGAGGATCAAATGTGATATTTAACAAATTTGGATATATATAATCCAAATCAGCGAAGAGGTGGGCGATGTTATCTCATTTTCTTTTTTTTTCTTTTCTGTCAATTCATCGTTCTTCGATCGTTTCTCCACCGTTTCTTTGATTTACGGAGATTTGACCGTCTGAATCACTCGAAATTGAAACCATAGCATCCTTATGCATAGATCTAAGTCCTAACCGAAGAGTTTTTGAGTTTCGGCAGTGATCGGAGGGAAACATCTTAGACAGAATTTAGAGGAGAATTGAACGAATTGTTTTCTTCAATTAATAGCCAAGGTAAGTAACTATCAACTATATTTTGAGTTTTATGTATATAGATATATATATAATCAAAGTATTTTCCAGAAATTGATATTTTAGGGTTATACAGGAATTTTGTAAAATTGAGGTTTTTCATGATTTTGCTTTTTATTGTGAAATTACGGTTCAAATGAAGCTATTGATTATGCTTCTATGTGAATTTCAGATTTTACTTGATTATGTTGATTTAAGGCTTAATTTGGTTGATTTACATATATACATATATGTTTTTGGTTTCAATATATATTTATATTGAACAAAATGAATTTGATGATTTCTTACGAATTGTTTTTGGATTGAGAAATCTGTTGCGGTTATTGTTGTTATTATTTTGGATTGAAGTCCAAATATGATTTTTATGATACAAAAGGGCTAATTGAAGCCAAATGATTTATGGTTATGAAATAGTTTGGAATTTGATTGTGAAAGGAAATTTGAGCACGTTATGATTTTATGATTTTATATCCATCGAGAGTTATCCGGATCGGTGGTTTTATATTTGAAGACCATGTTCAGTGAGGGACATGGCCTGTGTACACAGTCTGAAGACCTATTGGGTATGGCAGCGAAGTGTTGGGTAAGACCATATGGGATAGGCAATGTTAAGAGACGTCTCGACTATATATGTGGTTATGGATGGATACTTAAGGGGAGAAACTCGAGGATGGATACAATGTTTTAAGTTCATTTGGATTATGTTTTCGGTTATGATTGATTTTGATATAAGGTTTTACGTTTGATTGATTACGAGTTGGTTTGATAAAACATTTATTTGATTACAAGTTGGTTTGATAAAATATTATTTGATTATGAAATGGTTTGATGAAACGTTAAGTTTTGAGTATATTTGAGAAGGTTTTGATTAAATCCCTTTATAAATATATATATGTAGCTATGTTGAGTAAAGTTGATTTCTATAGCTGATAGTTTCTTACTGAGATTTTTGTCTCACGTTTTTAAATGTTTTAATGTTTTTAGGTGAGAAAGTACAGGATATAGAGAAGGTTATCGACCGTTTAGGCGAGGTTTGGAAGTTGGTTGCTTATTGTTATGGTTAGAACTTTGGTATTTCAATTGTAAAATATGTTGAGGTCCTTGAATGACTAATGTAGTAGGAATGATTATGATCTTTCTATTTCACGCCTGATGCCGATTGAGGTCGTCTAGGGTCGGGTGTGACAGTTTGGTATCAGAGCTCTAGGTTAAATTCTTCGAACCTATGGTTGATAGTAATTGAGGAATATTGATATTTGATGATAGCTAAGAAATAATCGATAGTAATTGAGGAATATGGATATTTGGTGAAAGCTAAGAAATAATTTGGAATTTTTCGAGGATTGAGTAACTAGCTAATGAGGACTAAAAATGAGATTTGATGGTTAGCAATATCTATGTGTATGAAAAATAGTAAATTATTTGAAATTTTGGTGATATGGGTTATGAGTAAGTCATAACATTGAGCTAGAGATATAGAGAATTGTCTATATAGGTGCTGCTGGAAAATCAGATTCGTGCCTGAATCTTGTGATGCATTTTTAAAGTTGATTTTTATAGCTGATAGTTTCTTACTGAGATTTTTGTCTCACGTTTTTAAATGTTTTAATGTTTTTAGGTAAGAAAGTACAGGATATAGAGAAGGTTATCGACCGTTTAGGCGAGGTTTGGAAGTTGGCTGCTTATTGTTATGGTTAGAACTTTGGTATTTCAATTGTAAAATATGTTGAGGTCCTTGAATGACTAATGTAGTAGGAATGATTATGATCTTTCTATTTCACGCCCGATGCCGATTGAGGTCGTCTAGGGTCGGGTGTGACAAAAAACCTACAAGTTTGAGAATCCTAAAAAAAAAAAAACTATTATTTGAGTTCATAGAATATTAAAATGATAGTATCATCAAGTATAAACACAACATTTACTGATTAATTATCATAATTAATTTGAACTAATCATTCCTTTTTAAAATCTACTTAATGTAGTTCAATCCTTCTTTCTCTATAACAATTTCTTTATTCTATTCAATTTCAATGTCATTAGCTTAGACTTTCAATTTGATGTAGTTCCTTATTTTTATGCGGTAATCTCCTAATTCTCAACAGTATTTAAACTAGGTCTTATTAATATTTTCTTTAATTGATTTACCTCTATTTACACAATATATTTTATAATCTCCTTTATACAGTACCTTTCAAACATTTTGGATTCAATCATAGCAGTTTTTACTATCCACCCCATACTTAGGAAGAATCATTGTGTGTTAATTAACTGAATTAAAATTTACCACATATTCTATTAAAATATGAAATCATTATTGTTTAGTTGATAGAATAGAATAGAATAATCCGTGCATTGCACGGGCCTAAATCTAGTTAGCAACTAAGCTTGTTATCCATGCTTCACATGTGCGTCATGATATCACTAATTAGTAACAGATCATAAACATATAATTAGACGTGAAGAAAAATAAAAAAAAATATATAATGTATTTTATACGAGTTGGAAAAAAATCAAATATTTTGCCAGATTTAAAGATATTAATCTCAAATTCTATTATTATATCACAAAAAATATGAAATTTCTAAAACCAATTGATATGCAATTGATGCAGAATAAGGGGTAATATTTCAAACGATAGGGGTATTTTTGCAATACGAGTTGGAAAAAAAATCAAATATTTTGCCAGATTTAAAGATATTAATCTCAAATTCTATTATTATATCACAAAAAATATGAAATTTCTAAAACCAATTGATATGCAATTGATGCAGAATAAGGGGTAATATTTCAAACGATAGGGGTATTTTTGCACCGTATCCCATAATTTTAAAAAAAAATATCAACAAATTGACAACTGTGGGATTTGAACCCACGCCCTTTCGGACCAAAGCCTAAATCTGGCGCCTTAGACCACTCGGCCAAACTGTCATTGAGTGTGAACTTCTTGTTTGTTTTTATTGTTATTGAATAAAGTAATGATTAATGGTTGTTTGTTATATAATTTTATTGGGTTACTTAATAGATATAATTTTTTTTTTTGTCTTAAAAAAATAGATATAATATTTTCTAGCTCTGCGATATAATATATAATACTTCCTCTGTTCCATAATATAGATGTTTTTCTATAGAATTCTTTTATTCCATAATACATGACGTTTTGATTCAATTCATACATATTAATTAACTTTTATCAAATACACCTAGTTGCTTTTCTCTTTGGGAACAAATAAAAAATTAATTAATGGATACAATAATATAAATAATATAAGGATAACAAAGTCTTTAAATTAAAATTAATAGTCAATGGATTAATCAATCTCACACTAACCCAAATTAAAAAAAAAAAAACATTTTGTGATGTTTAGGGAAATAGTTCTGATCTAAAATGGTTGAAAAATATTTTTCTAGAAAGAACTGTTGACTAAAACATTACGATACTTTTCACGTCCTAATAAATTGTATTGAAAAAAAATTTAAGAATAGTATTTTTTTTTATCCGGAAAGACATTTTGAGTTTTTGGCGAAGCAGTTTCTCTCCTTCTCTCAAAACTTCTATTCTTCTTCTCTTCAATTTCCTAAACTGTTTATCAATTTCATCAACTGATCTTCCTGTTGATTGAAATTTTCTTATCTTACAAGTTGCAGTTTTCTATTTCAGGAGCAAGAAGGAAGATTATCTTCTTTTTTCCTCCTTATATCGTTCTGTTTTTTTATTTTTCTTCTTTTCTTTGTTCAATAAGATTGTGTTAGATTACATATATTTTACAGGATCTCTTAATCTGTTTCAATTACATTTGTTGTTTATTATTTTTTCATTTGTAACATTTTCTGTTTTAGCAAGAGCATAAATGATAGATCTTATACGTAGATCACTATATCTACATGGTTGCAAAAGAAAGGACCGAGATCCGAAAATGCAGAGAAGTTTAAATGATGGAGATTGGATTACAAGTGCTTATCTGCAAATTTGGAGTTTCAAAAAGTATATGTTTCTGTTTGTTTTTGTTGTGCCTTTAATGGTTTCTTTTGCTCATTGTAGTCATTTTTTTACCTTTATGGTTTCTGTACTAGGTATATCATGTACTTATGTAAGGTGTTGTTCCTTATTTTCTCGTTGTACTTTGATGTTTTCTATGAAATGATGTACTTATTTTATCCAAAAAAAAAATTGTATTGAAAAAAAATGGTAGAATTTACACACCTACATAATTCATATATATTTACACCACCATATCATGCATGTAATTGTTTAGATAAGGAACCTGCATGATTCAAGCTTAATTATCATCTTTTTACGAAATTAAATTATATAAACTCATTTCTACCCAAAAAAAAAAAAAAATTATATAAACTCATACTAGGATTTCAGGTTAAATTTTATCTTTTGTTTTTATGTAAATAAGTATCAAACTTATGCCAAAATCCAACTTCTAAAATAACTATTAAAATTAGAATAAATAATTTATTAGTCTCTGTATTTTTATATACTACTCTTGTACCCGTGCGATGCACGGTATAAATTATATTTTTAAATATATTAAATATAAGTAAATTAATAAAAAAATGCAATTTAACATCTAATTGAATAAAAAAAATCAATGTTTGAAAACATCTTAAAATTCACCGGACAATCCTCTTTGAATATTAAAGATTAAAAGCCTATTGCACCGGTAATAATATTATTTTTAATCTATTACATTAAAGATTAATAAGTTTAAGACTCTCAACTTATGCATTTTAGGACTTGATGTTGGTAGTTGTTGAAGGAGTGAAAGGAATAATGAATTGACATTAAATTTGAAGATGTTTATAGCTTCCACACATGCTATATTCATATGTTTACCTTTTCGATAGCCAATTTTGACATCAAAATATAAGTCCAACAGTACTATTATCTCTAAGAATAGAAAATATATAGGATTGGAAGTTTTCAAATTCATCGCAAAGAAAATCGGTAATCCTAATAAGAATAATACAAAAATACAAATAGTTTATGATGTAAGTTTGTTTTATCTCATTACATATAGGGTAATTAATTTATTAGTCTCTATATTTTGACAAAATACATTGTTTAGTCTCTGTATTTTCAAAAACACATGGTAAGGTCCATAACCTTTTTCTCAGTGAACTGTTTAGTCCTTCCATCTGTTTATTAGATTTTTTATCATTTATAACTTCGAAAATGACTAAATTATCCTTTACTATTTACCTTCAAACTTCAGAAGAGGAAATCCAATTTAGAAGAAGAAGCTATTTGTATGGAGAACAATAAAAAGAACAGACCCAATGCTTACGAATTTGAACGATTAAGAAGAAAATCAAGAAGAATAACACTTAAAGTTGACTTCAGATGCATTAGAATTTAAAAGAAATGAAAATAAAGAAAAAGAAGAATGCAAATCCAAATTGACTAACAGAATCTTCATGAGAGTCTAACGGTAGGGACTAAACAGTTCACCGAGAAAAACGTTAGGGACTAAACAGTTCACCGAGAAAAACGTTAGGGACTTTACCATGTGTTTTTGAAAATACAGAGACTAAACAGTGTGTTTTGTCAAAATATAGGGACTAATAAATTAATTACCCTTACATATATGAGTCTAAAATCAGAAATATAATTCGGCCTTAATATTTTTATTTTTTTCTGTCATATAATTGATAATTTTACATCCTCTGCATTGTTTCCTCCTCCTCCAACTTTGCTTTACAAAGATGTCATCCCCATGAAATTATATATAAGAACAAAACTGAATCAATACAAACAAAATTGAAAAATAAATGAGAATTAGATTGAATGATAAATTATTTACTTTTTCATAAATGTAACTCTAATCTACTGATAAGTAAGATGAAAAGGCATCAAAATAAATCCAAAAGAAAATCAATCCTGAACTTTTTAACTTAATCGAAATTCAAAGCAACTTACCTAACATATAATGACTACTCATCTAGCCTTAAAAACAAATGAGAGAGTTGTACATTGAATGTGATAAACCTGCCATAAAACCCAAAAACAATTCACGACCTTGAAGAATAAGTGAAACATGAAGATGGAATGAGAGAGGATGAAGGTTACGACAGAACTAAATATAACAATTGAAATGAATTTTTCCAGAGCATTAGTTAAAATATTTGTTCAATGGATTTGCAAAGAGCATTACAAACCTCTTAATTAAGCAATATGTCTAGTTTTATATGCAAAGCTCTTACAATTCATAAGGTAATCCTGTTTGAATTAGCAAGTGCTCTAACATGCAAATCAATGTTTGCAACCAATTATCTATTGTTTAACCCAATTTATATTTTATAGCAGATGTCAAAAACTCTATATAACTTTAACAAAAAAAACTCCATATTTATGTGAAATAACAATAAGATATCATCAATTTTAGGCTTTGAATATTAAAATAATAGAAAATTAAAAATAATAAAAGAAAAAAAAACCAACACCGACTTAAAAAGAATTGTCTAGAATTGTGTAGATTTTTTTATAATTATTGATGTTGATTTTTTTGTATCCACCGACCTAAACTTTGTGTGGTGGAAATTAGTCCTTAATATAGTACAAATATAGGCATAGTTTATGAGATGTGTAACCAGGAAAATAAGCATAGACTAAGTGTGTGAGTTTAGAGTTGTGAGTTGGTAAGCTATAGTGGGATGTATTAAGTATCTACCAAAAATTAATAAAAGTAAATAATAATTTTATTAGTCCTCTATTTTCAACATTGAATTCATTCATGGATAGTTATTAGGAAAATAATGGTCCGCATATACATAAGCAACATTAAAAACAATCTAAATGTGTAAATTGATCATGAATTGAGTCTAAAAATCAATGTAGATGGATGAAAACTTACATTTCTGTGGGTTTTGAGATCACCTGCCTTCCAATGGTTAAATTCTTAATTGAATTTCATCTGGACCTGCTGCCAGTCTCGTGCTGAGTCCTCCTTGCATGTACAAAATTCCCAAGCTCTTTCAATTAATCTTTCACTACAACTTACAATTAATAAAACATCAATCAATTATTAAAACCTGCACTAAAAATACCATTCAAGCAATGTAAGATTTGCTTCCAATTTAGCTATTCAAGGAAACTGGGGATGAGAGAAATAGGATTGAGATGAAATCCCTAATTGACAGAAACACAATAGCTGCAGAAGATGTAATTTATCTAATAAAATAATGAACAAAGAAAAAAAAAAACAAACCAGTACCTTTGATATACCCATTTACCTGCTCGACTGAAACATCAGGCTCTCAGTAAAACATAACCACCCTTGAGCATTCCGAGAAACCCATGGCATAAACCCTAACCATCAAATCAAAAGCAACCAATTCATTTTCAGGCAAATACTCTGACAATTAAAAGCAGCTCATTCTTTACAGCCATCTGATCCTCCTCTGGCATACATGCATCTACCACAAACACAAACGTTTTAACTCAGCCAAAAGAAGAAGAAGACCAGTGAGAGTAGTAGACGAGAAAGAAAGCAAATACATTAAGTTTGGAGAGAATAATTAAGAAAAACGAACCCGTAATTGCAGAGCATTAGGTCTCCGCCATCTTTACAAACGAAGCACCAATCTTTAGAATCTCTGTCTTTAGGTTTGGGCATTGCAAACGTAACTGCAGCTCCTCTTCCCCTGTTCTGTTTTATTCTTCACTTCACGCTATTTATATATGTAGAGAGTGAGATGGAAAGAATCTAGAATTCTTGCTCAAACTTCCTACAGTAATTTATAGATTACAGTAATTTTTTAGAATTAATTATTAAATCCTTATAATTTTGTTTTTATAAAGTATTTAGTCATTTTATTTGGATTAATGACTAAATTACATTAGATAAAATTTAAATAACAAAATCACCTTTTATCTTATTTTATAATCATAAATCGTTTATTTTTTTCATTTTTTTTCTTTCTTTCCCATATCATTATAATCTAGGTGTAAGCTATGGTTACTTTGTTTTTAACAAAATAAACATTACATTGTTTTTTTTCACCATTAGATGATGGAGTGTAGAATTCATCCAATGGTAAAAAGACACAAAGTAAGACTTACTTTGTTAAAAATAAAGTAACCATAGCTTTACCATATTGAGAACTACCACACTGATTCTTATATTTTAATTCTTAATATAATTTTCATTTCCGTTCTTTTTCTCTTGTTGTTATGATAATATTTTAAATGTATATATATGTAAGCAACCTAGAATGAAGGAGTATTTATAATCGAATTAAGATCAATATAACTCTTAAAATTGAGAGACAGATTTAATTTAGTCTAAATCGAAATTTAGTTCTTAACTAAATTTTAAAGTTAGCAACATTTGATAAATTAATCCAAATTTGATAAAATTTTAGATATTGAAATGAATTTTTATTTGAACCAATTTGTAAAATATTGAAAATTTCATAACTGAGTTTTATTTATTTTTAATCCAACAACTCCAATATTATTATTATTTATTTATTCTTAAAAGCATGTAATCACATAATTAGAGGAGCATATTTTTAATTTTTTTTTGAATAAAAGTTGGGACGCGAAGGCAGACCGGACATCCCAACTAGGTTGGCACCCCCGGCACAGCCAACAACCCGAATCTTATTAAAAAAAAAGGAAAAAAGAATACAGATGGAGAGTCAAAAAAAAGAAAAAAACAGAAAAGAGTAAAACAAACCAAATTACAGAAATCGAACGTGAGCCACATTGTTCACATCGTCAGACACAAACTTCTGACAAGAGTCTGGAGCCATCGGCCACCAGAGCAGAGATTGTGCAGATTGCCCAAGCTCAGCGAGGCGGTCAGCCGCTTGGTTGCCTTCCCTGTAGATGTGCGTTACCTTCCAATTCATTTCAGAGAGCCTGAGTAGACATTTGCACCAGTCCCTCCTGATTCTCCATGGAACCTCCTTTGAGGAGGTGCTAAGGAGCTTGACAGCATAGGAGGAGTCAGATTCAATCCAAAGGTTTTTCCAGTTCCTTTCCCAGGCAGCATTAACCGCTAAAATGATTGCATGCAGTTCAGCTAACTGTGCATTAGAATTCGACAGCGGGGACGCAAAACATCCAGTCACAAAACCTCGGTAATTCCGAAATAATCCTCCAGCCCCAGCTCTTCTGTCTGAGCTATAGGCTCCATCTGTATTGACTTTCCACCAATTAGGAGGCGGGGGTATCCATCTTACGATAATGTAGTTCGGCTCAAGCGGTGGGCGCAGGCGAGTAGCCACATTCAACGCCCCCTCTCTGATTAGGAGCAGAAGACGGTAGCATAAACTTTGGATTGAAGGGAGATCTTGATCAAAAATGGCTCAGTTGCGGATGTACCAGATGTACCATATACAGGTTAAAGCCGAGAAAATCCAACGTTTTTTCCTTGTTGGACTGAGCTGAACCTCTCTGAACTGATTGTAGAAGTTATTGATAGAAAATCCCTGGAACCTTACAAGGTGCTCACTGCAGACCATCCTCCAAAGCCTCTCCGCCGTGCGACATTGAAAGAACAGATGCTCTAAATCTTCGCCAGCTTCCTTGCATAGTTCGCACCTCTGAGCTAGGGCGAAGCCACGACGTTGCAGGAGTTCCTGAACCGCAAGCTTACCGTGAATGATCATCTAAGAGGTAAGAGCACGCCTGGGAGGAATAAAAGAGTTCCATAAGAGATTGCTCCAGCTAACAGGTTCGCCTTGCTTCAAATTAGCATAAACCTCTTTTACCGACAAAGTTCCTGATTCTGCAGGTAGCCAAATACTGCAGTCCTCATCAACAAAACTATTAATATGCCTAATATTATTCTGAACCCAGTCGCCCTGATTCCTGAACTCATGTAAGGGCCTGTAGAGCTTAGCTTGAGATTTCCTGGGGATGTCCAATTGCTCCGCAATAGTGGGAGATATCCATCTAGTCGTCCAGAAATTGAGCCTGGAGCCCTCGCCAAACCACCAGATGGCGTCATTTCTGATTATGCCAAACATAAATCTTAAGGAACTCCAGATGGAGGAGTTGGAGATGGTCCTTTTTTCAAGCCCAGAAATGTCCAAAAACCGAGATCTTAGCAGAGATAGAACAAATCCTTGACCCTGCAGCAGGTCCCAACAGAGTTTAGATAGGAGGGACATATTGAAGATCTTGAAATCTTTGATGCCCAATCCGCCGTGCTCAGTATTCAAGCTGCAAACGCTCCAAGGGACCGAGAAAGATTTCCTTTTGTCTCTATCCCCAGTCCAAAGGAAGTTCCTAACCGCCTTATTGATCCGTGAAATTAATTCACTCGACCATTTGTAGATCAAGAATGAGTGCACAAGTGCGCCGGTTAGAGAGGATTTAATAAGAGTAAGCCGTCCAGCGATTGATAGAGATTGACCTCTCCAGAGATTGAACCTGTTTAGAAATTTGTCCAGAAGGGGCTGCAAGTATCGTGCTTTGGGGGCACCCTGAAAAATCGGGACACCAAGATAGTTAAAAGGGAGACAGCCAGTCCTAATGCCAAGAGTATCTGCAAGCCGATTCCTTTGATTGGCGTTGATGTGATTACCAAAGAAGACATATGATTTATCCCAATTGACCGCCTGTCCCGACATTGATTCATAGAAGCCAAATATGTCTCTGATACACCTCATATTTTTTAGCGAAGCACGGCAGAATAGCATCATATCATCTGCGTACAGAAGGTGAGACGGGAAGCTATCCTTGACAGTATAGCGCATTGGAGAGAATTTCCCATCTTCAATGCAAAGGGTTATCCATCTTCCCAGAAAATCCTCAGCAAGGCCAAAAAGAGTGGAGGATAGCGGGTCACCCTGCCTGACACCACACGAGCAGCTGAAAAGCCTTTGATCCCGCCCCCAATCGCTATTGAAATTCTTGCTGATTTTAAGATCTCTAGAATCCAGTTCCTGAATTTCAACGAGAATCCAAAAGAATCTAGGACAGCCAGCAAAAAATTCCAGTCTAGAGTGTCAAATGCTTTTTTAATGTCAATTTTCAGAGCCATGTTGCCCCCAAAGCATTTTTTTTTAGTAAATTGACACCTTCAGAAGCCAAGGCAATGCAGTGATGAATACTTCTGCCTTTGATGAACCCAAACTGATTTGGAGAGGTGATTCTGGCGGCAATCGGTGCAATTCTGTCTGCAAGGATCCTGGAGATGATCTTATAATTGAAATTGCCCATGGCCACTGGCCTGAATTACTGAATTTCATTGGCTCCTTCAACTTTTGGAATGAGCGAAATGATGCTAGAGTTCAGACCGGGAAGCATATAACCAGAATCAAAGAAACTGGCAACCATTCTACACACATCCGGGCCAACAATATCCCAACAATACTGATAAAACGCCCCTCCAAACCCATCCGGTCCTGGGGAACTGTCCCTATTCATGCCGAAAACCGCATCTCTGATCTTCGTATCGCACGGCATTCTGGTGAGATCTTCATTGTCAATATCCGACACCTTCCTTAGAATCACCGCGCCAATAGCTTCGTAATTAACATGTCGTATGCTCCCAGTAAACAGTGACTCATAATAGTCAACAACATGCTGAGCCAACACCGTCTCATCACTCACAATGGTATTGTCAATAAGAAGACTGTTCAGAGAAGCATGTACCTTTCTAATTTTAGCTGACCGTTGAAAGAATGTGGAGTTACGATCACCCGCAGCCAGCCATTTCTCCCTGCATTTATCCCTGAGGAGCATTTCTTGTCTGAGCAACTGCAGGTCAAGATCGCGCTGAGCAGCCAGTTCAACAGCAGCGCTGTCATCATCTAGACCATGTCTGGAGATCTCATCCTGAACTTCATTCAGTTTTTTCATAGCATCTATGATGTTGTTTTCAACCCTCCCAAACACCTCAAGATTCCACGCACGGAGTTTAGGTCTAAGAGTCTTTAGCTTGTGGCATAACAGCTGAGCGGGTGGAAGAGATAGCGAGCAAGAAGACCAATGATCAGAAACCAATTTGTGCAAAGAGTCATGGGTCGTCCACATAGATAGAAACCTGAATCTGCCCTTGCGTGCAGTCCCATTGGTGCAAGAAACAAGAATCGGGCTGTGATCAGATTTATTCCGAGGGAGAACGGAACACTGGATCCTGTCCCAACAATCAATGAATGTCTCATTGACCAGAGCCCGATCCAATTTACATTCCACGTGAGCATCCCCAAGTCTATCATTCGACCAAGTAAACTGCAAGCCCGAGCTCTCCACTTCTGTCAAATTTCCCATGCTTATGAATTCACGAAACTCCCTGCAGCTTGATTGAGAAGGTGGCCTACCTGTTTTTTCATGCGCCCCTCTAATTGCATTAAAGTCTCCAAGCACCATCCTCTTTTCATTGCTTCCCAGACCCAGTACTGATTCCCAGAGCAAACGGCGCCTTACAGCGTTGTTATTTCCATACACACAGGAAATGAGGTAAACCTGCGAATTGAAGCTGAACCTAACAGAAATGTGCTGCTCATGTATTAAGACTGGGTGGCAGAAATTGTTGGAGCCAATCTTGCAAAATAACCACAAGGAATTGTTGTCATTACTAAAAAGGAATTGGAGACCAATAGAGTTCCAAAAGAACACAGAAGTTCTATCAAAGTCAATTAAAGGCTCAGATAAATAGACTAAATCTGGACGATTAGTTCTGCAAAGAAGCTTTAGGGCTCTCTGGGTACCCGTGTTTAGGATCCCCCTACAATTCCAGTATAGACAGATCATGTGTATTTGGCGGACAATCGAGCCCTTCCTCTCATCCGGGAATCGACTGATTTAGCTTTAGATTTTTTCCTGGTGGTGATCCAGTCACTTCCTTCCGCCGCATAGCCAGTATCATTACTAGTACCTTTATTTTTAGTTCTGAGAAGATGTTGATCCCATTCAAGAGATTCAGCCAGGAAATTTACCTCAATTTGCCTCTGGGTGGCTATCTCCCTTTCCCCCTCATCTTCGTCCAGACGACTGCTATCTTTAGCAGCAATAGATTCGCTAACCGGTTGCTCAGCACAATCCCCGCGGACATTCAGCACAGGTCTGTGAATAACCACTTGCAACTGGTTTTTGCCATTGTTACCATCCTCACTAGGAGCCAATTTACCCTCCTTTTCAATCTGGTCCTCCCCAGGGGTCAACAAGGAGACTTTACGCCACCTTTCGTTGGCCTTCTCCTGCTTCCTATCCTTCGCGGCTCTATGCTTTACTGGGTCAGCATTACGACGACATAGTGAAGATGAGTGGCCAATGGAGGAGCAGGTACCACAGATCATAAGGAGGTTCTCGTACTCAACATAGACCCACTACTTACTATCCTTTGTGTCTATCCGGAGCTCTGTTTAAATCTCGTTGGATAGGTCTACATCAACTAAGACTCTGGCATAATGCCCAAATTCCTCACTAACCGTATTTTGATCAAAACGAATAGGAACTCCTACAGCTCTGGCAATGCTAGCAAGGATCCTTGTGTCCCAAAATTCCCAGGGCAAGTTGTAGAAACGGACCCATACCTGAGCAGAGGAATTCTTGTGAAGATCAGGATTGAAGCCTGGACTCCAGGGCGAGAATCTGATGATGCCAGGTTTCAAAGCTATAGCACCAAGACCCCAAATATCCTGAATGGCGCTTTCATTAGGCATGATAATTTGATAGAAACCCTTCCCAAGGGATATAAGTTTCCAGTCAAGATTACGATTCCAAGCTCTGTTCAATTTTTGCTTGAGGTCGGCATGTCGCCAGGGACGATCTCCTTTGTTCAGAGAGACCCTGCCAATGACTGAGAACTGAACTGACTTTATTCGTTCCTCATATATTTCCTGAGGGATACGAACCGCACGGAAGCCTCCTTCCTCCGAAATCAGCGGAGGGGACGGTGCAGGAACCGCAGTGGAGGAGATGGACCCTTTGACGGCATCCGCAAACGAGATGGAAGGCTTGGCGGGCAAAGGTTTCTTATTAGCTTCGATAGTGTTCGAGGAGAAAAAGGCAAAGGCTTTCCGATCAAAGAGGTGAGCAATGGCCGGCGAGTCGCCGTCCACCGGTGAAGGAATCGCAGCCATGAGGTCAGAATCTAGGTCATCCTATTGGAGATCTTTTAAAATAATAAAATTATTCAGAGGAGCATATTTTTAATTATTGAAAGAAGAGAATACAAAATTTGCCTCTCTTGTTATGTTAAATCAATCAATCAATTAGTCAATATTTGTTTGGTAGAATTACTTAGTATAATATTGAAGTAGTAGTCATTGGATTGCTTAGAGAAGCAAACAAAATATTAAGATAGTGACAAAGACACTAAAATGATTAAAAAAAAAAAAGCATTCACAAATTTTCTTTTGGACAACTAAGTTTGCATATAAAACTGCTCCTACTAATTAAGTATGACGTAGGGGTGTTTGTTTACAGGAAATCTCTGCTTTTTCTAAGGGGTATTTATTTACTTACTTTTCATTTCATATTTGTCTCTTCACTTTAAAATGCAGAGTTTTAGGTATTTGGTTAGACACTTCTTGTTTGCCTTTTACAACTGAAAAGTAGCTTTTTACAAACGCATGGAATCTTTGCTTTTTCTAAAAAGCAGTTTTTTCCAAAGGCAACCAGTAAACAGGAACATTAATAAGTAAATAGGAACAACAAACAGTAAGTAGCCAAACAGACCCTTAATACATAAAAGAGTCTCTAAACTTGTCTTAAAAGCTTAATTTTCCCTAAATTTACAAATGTCCTTTTAATGCTCTTTGATGCAAAATCATCAATAATAGTAACATGCAAAATTATAAATAAAAATGTCAAATGGATCGAAAAAAATCCGGAACGCTTAAGTTTCAAATTTCAAATCTATAACATGCGAAGTCCCCATCCATTATGTCTCAAACAAAATTCAATCTAAAAAAACTAATTAGTTACAAAGTAGAGAAGAATTTTAACAAAATAATGAATTGTAAACATGAAATTAATTTTACATCAAAAAATAGTATAACTTAATGAAAAAAAAAAGATTTTTTTATTAGTAATAGAATGTAGAGAAGATTACTACATAGAAATTCCATAAGTTACTAGGTTTAAAACTTATTACATAATCTTAATTTCATTTTTAAAAAAAAATGAAAAATTGTCTAATGCATATAGGGGAGAAAATTACAATTTCAGTCTTAAATTTATCATTCATTAAATTTCACTCGGTGAATTTTTATACTAGATTTGGATTTTGGAACATGAAATTCATGACATACAACATCCTAAATATTAGAAAAATAAAATTATAACTACAATCAAAATTAACTAGAATTAGAGTTTTAGGTGAGATTTTTTTGTTTTATAATGTTTTTAGTTGAACCTAAATCTATGGGCCTGGTCTAAGTGGTCTTAATTTAAGTCTTTTTTTTATTAGCCTTTTTACATGAAATCATAATTAACTATAAAATTATAACTAAATTGTATGATAATAATTAATTCTCAATATGAAATTACTTTTAATATATCACAAATAAAGTATGATTTTATACCTTTAAAAAATTTAGCCCCCAATTCATAAAATTCTAAATCTTAAAAAATAAATTCTAACCCTCTAATTTATAAACTTTAGTCCTTACAATATATTAAAAATAATAATTTATTTAGTTTGATATAAATAAAATTATTACTTAACATAATTGTAAATAATTTTTTTAAATGATTTTTTATATAAATTTTCCTTGGGCTTTTTCCATGAATATCACAATTGGTTATAAAATTATAGTCAAATCCTATAACCCTAATTCATAAATTCTAAATCCTGAAAATTATATCCTAGAACTTTAATTTATAAATCCTAATTTTTAAAATAAATTAATAATAATAATTTTATTAGTTTGATATAATTTAAATTATTATTTACAATAATTGCATATAAGTTTTTAAAAAGTGAATTTCAGTACAAATTTCCCAAATATTATTTTAAGCATAACATAGATAAAAATAAAATTGGGCCTTTGAATTTGGGGGCTCTGTGCATTGGATCATCTTGCACCTCTAAAATTACAGGCCTGATAAACCCTTTAATTAGAGCTTGAAATAGCTTCATCCACAAATAATTAGTGCTAATACTGCACAAATTTTATATTTGGAATTTAAATTTATGAAAAATATAAAAATAAACTTTATGGTTTGTTCGATTTATAACCACAATACATATGGTTTAAAAGTTACAAATAAGAGTTTGTACTTTATAATTTTACAGTTAGAAGATATGTTAGTTAATTTTTTTTTTGTCAAACAATACTTATAATTTAGTTAATTTGCCATACGAAATCAAAATGTTGAACAAGACAACGATGCAAATTTAGGAAGATGGTAGATAAAGAAGAATAAATATTCAGATTTGGAATTGAAACAACTCTTCTATTCCGCTGATTGAGGGCCGGCCCTGGGCATAGGCCCGGGGTGCGTCCGTCTAGGGCCCAAGGCTAAAAGGGGCCTAAAAATTTCAATTTTATTGAATATATACTTTTTTTTGTTATAAATTTAGTTATAATGCCTATTAGGTCTAAAAATTGACCAAATAATATGATATTTTAGATCTAAAATGTACCAAAATTTCTATTTTATATAATTTTTTTTATTAAGGGTCCATTATCTCTTATTTCGTCTGGGGCACTTAAAACATCAGGACCGGCCCTGTGCTGATTTAGAAAAGAATGTTTGTAATAACATCAGGTTTGCAGAAACGAAATTAAAAAACAAAAAACGGATGGTAGGTGAAATTAAAAAAAAAACAGATGGTAAGTACATGAATTTTAAATTCAGGATGCTTTGAATTTCCACCTTAGGATTCTAATAAGCCTAGATCTAACGGTGAATGAGTAAATTCTACATGCTCATTAAGGTGCATGTGATCAAGACTGAGGGGCAACGTGAAAAACGTTTGAAAAATAAATAATTAATGAAAATATTAAATAGTAACTGAATAGTTAGATAAATTTAAAATTAATTTAAGATTCATGTAGGGTATTAATTGGGTTCAAATTCAATATATTTCAAAAAGGATTGGACTAAATTGCAGAGGGTCTTCTAACTTTGACTTTCCATGTAATTTCTTATTTTGGGCCAAAGCCCAAAATTTCTAAGTATGAGTAAATTTTCTTCTTTTTTGAAGGGGTATGAGTAGATTTTCTTTCCTATAATATTAAATTATGACATTAATCTCTATACTAATTTAGAACCTACAAGAATATTTTGAATTCACATTCCTTAATTGATAAAAACTAACCTTATTCTTCACATGACCACTCATCTTCTTATTCATTAATTATATTATTTAAATCAAATAAATTGGAAAAAATAAAATAAAATAAGAGAAACACAATTATGTTTTTCTTAAAGGAGAAGAAAATTTCAATACAATTTAGAATAAATAAAATTAGGAAATTTTAACTATTCCATCTATCCTGGCACAGAATAGGCAGTCCGAGCAAGTTCATGAGCTACACTATTGATTCTATTATTAGAGTTAGCCAAAATTCCAAAAAAATAATATCCCAATTTATCAAAATGAATATCTTACTAATTTTACATTGCGAAAAGTATAAAAATAAACCTCGTGGTTATATCTGTTTTCGATAGGCATCCTTATGGTTTAAAAATTTATAAAGGCCTAATACACAAATAACCCCCTGAACTTGTCCAAATGTTGCAACTATCCCCCCGAATTTTCAATTGTAACAACTTACCCCTCAAACTTGTCCAATTGTAAAACATAACCCCAAAAACTTGTCCAATTGTAAAACATAACCCCAAATTGCTGACATGGACTGAAATTGAAGAAACACATGAAATACAAAAACTGCAACACTCGTGGAGTGTGATAATCAGATCTTTGGCGTGATACGAATTAGAGGAAACGTTTTTACGGTTGCTTCAAGTTCGAGGTAGAAAAATTCCCAATTTGGTGTTATGTTTTACAATTGGACAAGTTTAAGAGGTAAGTTGTTACAATTGAAAGTTGGAGGGGACAGTTACAATATTTGGACAAATTCAAGGGGTTATTTGTATATTAGGCCATTTATAAAATGGTACCTTGAGGGTTATTGTTTCAATTTGGTGGTAAAGAGGAAGAGGAAGTTGAGTTTTTCATATACCTGAACACATACATCTATTACTCTATTACTCTTATGTTAAATTGATTCGAGAGAGGGAGAAATTAATAAAGAGAAGAGAGATAAAGTAGAAGAAAAATAAGAAATTAAAGAGAAATAGAGAAGATTGTGTAATTATTTTTTATTTTTTATTTTGGGGTTTGTTTGTGATAATTAGATAATAAGGATGTTAATTTATAAAATAAATAAATATAAGGATAAAATTAACTCTTTTTTCTTTAATTTTGGATAAAAACCGTTCAATTTGATCTGTATTTACCAACGGAATGAACATTGTAAATTTTTAAACTATAACAATACTAATAGATGTAACACAAAGTTTATTCGTGTACTTTTCCGTGAATCTCCTCATGTTTTTGCAATTAGAAAAGGGAACATTGAATTTTTATTTATTTATTTATTAGCAGCAAAAAGAAAAAGGTCGTTGCTTTGGGCGGTGGCAGTGAAGAAGAAGAAGAGCCCAGTGAGACCAACCTTGTCCGGCAGCAGCTCACCCACTTCTTCTCCTTCCCCCGAACTTCGATTTTCACTTCAAATCAATTTCTGCAATCCCTATAGAGTAAAGGTGTAATCTTTGAAGTTTCATACTCAAGGTTAAGATCTAGTGACATTGGTGTTTTTGTCACTTTATCAAATTGGAAGTGCAGAGTAAAATGAGTAAAGGATCCAATACCAGAGCATCGAATTCGGCATATGGATCGAGAATTTCAACTCTTTTCTTCTCAATGGTCGCTACTTTTGCTTCCATATACGTCGCTGGCAGGTGAGTTACCTCAATTTTACTTCTTTCAATTTTGGGGATTTTCATTTTACAATCAAAATGAATTCTGATTATGTTTAGGGTTTGATATATGTCTGATGTAGGTTATGGCAGGATTCAGAGAGTAGGGTTTACTTGATTAAAGAGCTTGATAGAATAACTGGGCAGGTCATTTCTCTATTTTTTGTTATATATTGGAATTGAATTTAAATTACATTGCAGCTGGATATCTTATTTTTATTGAATTGCTTTGATATTTCATCAATTGGAGAAAAATATGGCATATCATGCTCACAGTTAACTTATTATATGAGATAATATAATTTTGGATATGATTTTGAAAAATTCCTAAAGCTGAATTCTTTAGGGTTGTGAATTTTTGACAAGAAAACATAATTTATAGACTCAACTCGCATGACACCACCCATTCGACAGATTATCTTTTTTGTCGCATTTATATATCATATGGAACATGTAGATCACATAATATGATTATGACCAGCAACCCGTTTGACATCCCTAAATTTCTTGTACAAGTTGTCTCATTCGGTTGTTTTGCTGATCTACTGTTTGATAAATTACCAGGCTGAGTTTCTGTGTTTGTTTTTTCTTTTTTAATTTTGTAGGGACAATCTGCCATATCAGTGGATGATACATTGAAAATAATAGGTTGCAGGTAACGCGATTATTGGATTTTGTTTTCATATAATTGAGGCATTTGAATATTACTTTCGGACTATGTGCCTTATTAGTTCTTCATAGGTGTGATGGTTTCTTGATAGGGAGCAACAAAAGAAATTATCGGCCCTTGAGATGGAATTGTCAGCGGCTAAACAGGAGGGTTTTACTTTGAACCTATTAACAGAGAATGATGGAACTAATTCAAAGAAGAGACATCTAGTGGTGATAGGAATACTAACAAATTTTGGCAGAAAGAACAGTAGGAATGCAGTCCGTAAAGCATGGATGGGAATCGGTAGGGAATACTGTCATAGAACTCTTTTACTTTTTGTTCGTTCAGAATATCCTTCTTGTGGAGGATTCCTCTTTTAATCGTTGTTTGTTCTATTGGATTCTGTTTGTTTGAGGTTTAAGTGTAAAAGTCATCATTCATTTTCTTTGCTGATGCGGCTCTTAACCTAATAAGAAATAAGAACACGTAATATAGGAGCATAGCTTTGAGATTTCCTAAATTGCGAATATACTTAGGCCTCTTGTTAGTATATACAGATGTGAAACGTGCCGAATCTGGCATTTGCATGCTATATGGACTATATCTGGCACATCGATTTCAAGGTTATAACTATATGACCGAATCAGTCTGGAAAAAGGCGTAGCATGCTTATGTTGCACAACACAAATATAAGCTCATGCAACTGCTAGAGGCCGCCATTAAGTAAAGTCGAGTGAACTCTTGGGATAGTAATTACTTAGAGGCTTTGATTACAGTAGCGAAACATTTAACAAATATCATTATGAAATTCCTTGATTGATTGTTCTTTCAACGAGATGAGCGTCTCACCTTCTTCTGTTTTAGATTTGGTGTATATGTTATGATTGTTATCTCACACGATTCAAGCTATTTTACTTCATATTTGATCGTATACCATTTTTCTTGAACAAGGTATGTTCTTTGAGAAGTAGCCATTTATTTTTTGTTGATTTTAGTTTCATACTCGGGCCATCATTCTTTCAGGTGAAACATTAAAGAAAATAGAGAAAGAGAAGGGTGTAGTTGCACGTTTTGTCATTGGCAGAAGGTAGCTAACGATGCTTTTGTATTTGATGTGTTCTTATAATCACTGACATATGCTTCTCTTCTTTTATGATCCGTGATCGAGTTATTCTAAGTGGTTAAAATGTTACCTTGCAGTGCAAATCGTGGGGACAGTTTGGACACTGCAATTGACAATGAAAATAAGCAGACTAAAGACTTCATCATTCTCGTATGTCTACAAATTAATTTTTAAATACGAAAAGCCACAACCTTTGTTATTTTTGAAGTTCTAACTTCACAAAATCCTCTGGGTAGCACTTTAATCGATGGCATTGGTGCATCGAACTTGTGGTATAATCTGTCTAACATTGTTGAAATGTTATGCTTGTGCTAACTAAGCACAATTTAGGTGAATCATTAACCAGAGAAAGCAAGCAGAAAATATTGTTAAAGATTATCTTTTTTTTATTTATTATTATTATTTTCAGGATAACCACGTGGAGGAATCTGATGGGCTTCCAAAGAAGGCTAAACTATTCTTTGCTCATGCTGTGGATAAATGGGATGCTGAATACTATGTTAAAGTCAATGACAATATCTATGTTAATATCGGTTAGTATCGCCCCGACATTATCAAAGATCACCGCAAGCTTTTCAAGTGGCACTAGTTCAATTCTTGTGACAGTAATTAGGAAACATGATTAAAGCTTCTGAACACTACTAATATGCTATGAATTAAGATCTAGCTTTTGCGGTGTTTCTTTACAGATGCCCTTGGATCTACACTAGCAGCTCACCTTGACAAGCCTCGTGTTTATATTGGTTGTATGAAGTCGGGTGAAGTGTTCTCTGAAAAGTGAGTTTCTCCTTGTGTAGTTAACTGGTGTCTTTTTACTTCCTCTCATCTTTATCTCCTTGAATTTGGCAGGAATCATAAGTGGTATGAACCAGATTGGTGGAAGTTTGGCGATAAGAAATCGTAAGTTTACATCAACCAGTTTAGAGTTCATTAATCATATTCCACATAGAGTTTATGTTATCATATCTCATGTATTCAATGAGGCATATCTTTCTTGATTAGGTACTTTCGGCATGCTTCAGGCGAGATGTATGCCATCTCGCAAGCCTTAGCAAGATTTATTTCAATAAACAGGTAAATTGTTGCGTGGCCTCGAGTATCAGTTGCATATATAGGACATATCAGGGGATGAGTAACGATTTGTATGAGATAATGCGCAGATCATTGCTTCGCACTTATGCACATGATGATATAAGTGCTGGATCTTGGTTTATTGGGGTTGATGTGAAACATGTAGATGAAGGAAAGTTTTGCTGCTCATCTTGGTCATCAGGTATCTTCCCTACAGTTTTACAAAATTAGAAATTATCCTACTTGGTGACACTATGAATTAATTTTCCTTTTGTGTTTTTCCTCTTTCAGGAGCAATTTGTGCTGGAGTTTGATTAGTATTTTGGGGGAATTGAAATACAGTGTGTGTACTCTTCTTCATCAAAGAAACATGATATCTTGGATTCAGAAATTTTGTTATACCTACAGAGAATCCAGTCACATCTAACATGTATGTTAATTCTTTCATTTGTGTAAGCACATATTGTAATTCGACTGAGCTGAACAAGACTTTTACCATTAATCAGCACCCTTTTTCATAGTTCCTTTTTATTTGTTGTCTTTACTCTAATCGTACTCCCTCCGTTCTTTTTTATAAGTCGTTTAAGGTTTTTCATCAAGACTAATGCAATACTAATTACACTATTAAAATGACTAAATTACCCTTAATACGTCTCTACTAAATTTCTATTTTCTATACAAAAATTCTCTCTTTTTTAAATTTGATGGTTTAATTAGGTTTATTTGTATTAATATTAAACTTCTCTTTTATTATAAATAAGTTTTTTAGGGTAAAATTGAGAAAGTATTTCTAAAAGTGTATTGGTAATATGAAACGACATAAAAATAAATAAATTAAAAAGCTAAAACGTCGTATAACAAAAAACGGAGGGAGTAGAATAGAAGTGTTTGCAATAATTATTTTGGAATTCAATGTGATTTGATGTTTTAATCCTCCAATGTTGAGTAAAAGAGTAATTATACTTCCACAATGGATTGGTCTTTCGCACATGTTCTGACTATACTATTCAATAAAGCTTGAAACTATATACATGCCACGGTGGTTATTACCTGGTAAGTGATTAAGTGAATTTGGTCTGTCACTGTTAGATTTAGGGGGTTTAAATTTAAGGCGTACAATTGTTTTAATCCCCACCATATGATGGTAATAAGTTTAGATCTAACGATGACGGACTAAATTCACTTTGTCAAAATTACTGATACAGGCTATGTCAATTCTATTTCGCACTTGCTCTGACCATCCAATAAAGCTTAAAACTGTACATGATATGTGAATAAAAAAAAATTCATAAAGTTTAAAATTGCACCGCTAAATAAACATTACACTTTTAGGGTTTAATTTTGCCGGAGCTCAATTTTGTCCTTTTCAAGGAATTTTGTTGTAATCCATCAGAAATTAACAATAGAATCAAAACTCGTCAATAATTTTTGTGGGCAAAATCGAGTGGAGTAAAATCGACGACATTGATATTGCGTCATAAAGAATGGTAGACAAAAATGCATTTAAATGCAAACAGTAAATATGAATACATTATTTCATATAGCTGGTCATTATATACAATGGAAGCCAAAACATATAATCAAGAACGATATAAATATCGGTTCCATTTACAACTCTAATAAATTGGTTGAATATAATAAGTGGATAGAATGCACAAGTACCTTTGTAACTTTAAGCCAATCAATCGTAGGATCGGGGATTGTCTCTATAGTTGGTCCCAAATGTAAAGGAATATTAAGAAGGATTGTTTGTGTAGTTAGAGTCAGCTGGTAGGTTGTAATATAATATAATATAATTAAAATGGTAATGTAATTAAATATGTAATGGAATGGAATAATGATTGTATGGTATTATTATGTTTAGTTGGTCCATGTGAACGCTACTGAATACGGTATTTAATTAAATACAATTTTTATGTTTTTTACATTTTTCTCGTTTTTCGTATTTTTATTTCTTTTCCATTTTTCATTTTTTCCCTCATTTTTTTGTTGTTTTTCTAAAAAAAATTCCATATTTTTTTAATTTTCACATTTTTCATGTTTTTCCTCGTTTTGCCATTTTCATTTTTCATATTTTTTCTCGTTTTCATGTTTTTTTCGTCTTTTTCCCATTTTTTTGTTTTTTATTCATTTTTGCTCGTTTTCAGTTTTTTCATTTTTTCGCATTTTTTCGGTTTTTATGTTTTCATGTTTTTCCGTATTTCGCCATTAGTAATAAAAATATAATGGATAATTGCAATGAGAATTCATGCGTATTTTGTTCGTAATGCCCAGTACATAAATTTGTGAAGAAGAATTGAATGATGTAATGATGATTCCATTACGACAAATATGATATGGCTAACCAAACATGATAATAAGTCTACATTGTAATGAGTAGTCCATTAAATTCTCATTACAGCGTACCAAATGGGGTCTTAAGGTATTGTAGGAGGTTGTGGATTCAAACTCATTCTCTTAAAAAAGAAAAAAGAAAATAAAAAAAAATGTATGAATAAGTAAAGCCTAATATAATTAGAATCCTAGTAGAGAACAAAGTCTAGGAGATAAGGATAAAGATTATCTTAACTAACAACTGTTATAGAACCAATTGAGCTAGAAGTTAAACTGATAGTTAAGACCCGAGAATAGCTTTCATTATTATTATCTCTCATGCCCCCTCATGCGAATGCTTTTTGGGTTTGAAGCGTGTATAACACACGTCCATAGAAATGATTTTTGGAGTAGACAAATATGATTGAGATCGTCTTTGTTAACAAAGACATGTGATTGGTCCATGCAAATAGTTTCGGATACATTGCCATGGAAAATATGCATTTGAAACATCAAATTGACCAATGTATTAACCATGAGAAAAAGCAAGAGGCCTTGGGGGGGGGGGGGGGGGGGGTTGCTAACTCAATGGTAGAGTACTCGGCTTTTAAGTGCAGCTAATCTCTTTTATACATTTATGAAGAAAAGATCCGTCCATACCATGGGTGTAGCTTGTAAGACCACAACTAAGTTCAGCAAGAAGAGCAGTGAATCGACCCCTAGAATGTAAGGTAGACTCACGCAATTGCATATGATGTCTACAGGTGTTGGGACTCAGTTCAAAGGATAAGTTGGAAAATGAAGGAAATCGTGAAGATGATGCGAACTATGTGAAGGATAAAGTGGTTATAGAAGTTGAGAATAGGGTTGAGGTTGGTAAAGTGGTTAAGAGTATCTTTGGCGATTTTAGTGGTTGAGTGACAGGAGATTTGGGATGCTTGAGTGACAGGAGATTTGGGATGTTGAAATAAGGTCGGACATGCCACTATGAGAGAAGAAATAATAGCTTTGTAACTTGAAGCAACCCAATTAAATGAATCTTCTCGTTTTCTCGAGCTGATGGGTTTTTCTTGGTTTTTTTTTAGAAAAGGATAAAAGAAATTAATAACAAAAATAGTGTTAAAGATTTTATTGGATCTGTCAGTGCTTTGCTCAATTGCAAAGGTACAAATTTAAGTAATTTTTGAAGGTTTATAATGTAACAAGAAAATAGATCTTAAATGAACAATAAAATTCCACTAACAAAAATAAAATATTTATCCTCTAGATCCAGTACACTAGACTTAGTAAAAAATAACTTTTGAATCAAAAAAATCAAATCTAGACATTTTCTTCTATTTTATTATTATGCAATTCCTTTGAATATGTCCAAATTTCTTACATTTGAAACACTAAGGCTTCCCATTATACGAACAATCTTTTTCTTCGTGACCATGTTTCTCACAATGACTACATTGAGGAATTTTCGTTTTTCCTTTTGAAGCTTTGACAAAGAAAACTTCCTCAGTCACTCCTTCATTTTCTCCATTTCTCATTGCCCTTCTTTGTTCTTGAACCTGCAAAGAATTAATTAATTTAGATAAAGTTAATTCACTTATATCTCTTGAATCTTCAAGACATGACAATTTCACCTCAATCTTTTAGGCAAACTCATAAACAATTTTTCTACGATTTTACTGTCGGGTAGATCTTCTCCCATCAAACGAATTTTGTTCACCACCGCCATCAACTTGATCGAATTTTTTTTCTTTCATACTTAGTCTCGAAATCCCTTTTCCTATTTCACAAATCATGATTTTGAGACAGGAGGATGAATTATTGATAAAGCGTGTTGGATTGTTTCTAAGAGGTGGTCTCCCTCTCAGATTCAACTCACTGCCATAAACTCAAACCTCTCAGATAAGCTTTCATTTTGACAGCTCAAATTTGGTAATTTTTATCATTAAAAATTAGAGGAGAAAGAATTAATGAGTGGTATGGGTGTACAAAAATTAACCAACCCATCAAACATAACCAATCTATATATTTTCATTCTAATGGTTTCATCTATGGGTTGGATTGAAATTCAATCCATGTATTCATTGGGTTGGATTGGGTTGGATTGGGTTGAATTTTTATTCAAATATTTGCATGTATTTTTTTTATTTTTTTTTTTATTTTTCATTTAAAAACAAGTTTATTACAAAATATTATTATAATTCATATATTAAATCAAGAGTATTAAATAACAAATTGTAATTTAAAATATGTGCAAATGGAAACCTTATTTATTTTAAAAACACAAAAAAATGAGAAAAACTAATAAGTTAGAAAAAAAGTAAAATAAAATGTGAAAGTCACGAACAACGAAAAAAATGAAAAAGCAAGAAAAATAGAAAAAATGGTAAAACGGAAAAAAAACAAGAAAAATGGTAAAATGAAAAAAAAAACATAAAAAAATGAAAATTAGAATCAACTGCTACGCAATTGAAATTGAAAATTAAAAACAAAATATCAACGTTATGAATAACATTGGTCATAACTGTCAAGTTTATGGATAAAATTGCTCATACCTATCAACGTTATCGATATTTTTGTGTCTTATCATTGGATAGGTTGAACTTTATCCCAATAAATAATTAACTTTTGTATTCAAAATTTTAATTATAACAAAGAAGAAACCTAAGCTCTTATTAATGATATTTTAGAAATTCAGAAATTCAAAAATTTTGTGGAATTTCAGATTTCTGGAATTTAAAAAACTCTAGAATTTCAAAATTCCAGATTTTTAGAATTTCAAAAATTCTGGAATTTTAGAAATTATAAAATTTTACAAATTCTAGAATTCCAAAAATTCTGGGATTCTAAAAATTTTGGAATTTCAGAAATTCTAAAATTTCGGGAATTCTGGAATTCTAGAAATTCTGAAATTCCAAAAATCTGGAATTTTAGAAATTCTTAAAATTTTGCAAATTCTAAAATTTTGACTCTAGAAATTCTGAAATTCTGAAATTTTGAAAATTTGAAAATTCTAGAATTTCAGAAATCTTAAATTCTACCTGAAAGAAAAAAGCAGGTCAAAAAGTCACTAAAAATGTAAAAAAATGACTTAAAAAATCTCGAAAATATCGTTCTATTTTAAATGTGTCAAGTCATTTGTTTTGGTGCAAAAAAAAACTAGCATGTACCGATCTACGAAAACGTTAAAGCACGTGAATTTTTTTTCAAAATTAACTCAAAAATTAATGTCATTTACGTTTTATTTGGTACAAATATTTGTAAATTCATTAATTTAATCTAATGTTTAATAGCTATAAATTTATATTTGAAATTATTTGAATTAATAACCAATCTCAACTCAACCTATTCAAGTTCAATATTTAATGGATTGAGTTGGTTTTAACAACCAGCCCATGAATTATTTCTTTTAATGAATTGAGTTGGATTGTAACCCAAATACAAAAAATTAATTTATTGTACACCCCTAATTAGTGGTTGGAACTATGGTTAGATTTTCTTTCAAATACTCACCGATCTCTTAAATATCAATGAATTTGTGATACCAATTGTTGAATCTGTCAATGTTTTGCACAACTAAAAAGGTATTTATACCCTTTTAAAGGTTTGTAATATAATGAAAGAGATTCTTAAGGAACAGTCAAATTCTACTAACAAAAATAAAATATTTATTCTCTAGTAAACTAGACTTAGTAAAAAAACAACTTTAAATCAAAAAATCAAATCTTAACAAAGCCTCGTTTATAAGACAAATTGAAAAACATACAACCCTCACTTTTTACAAGTTCAATTGTAAGTTAGGATCCTCAATTTTTATAAGCTCAAATTGAAAACTTGTACCTTCAATTTTTACATCTCGAATTCAAAAATGTATACCTTCAATTTTTACTAGTTAAATAGACACTTCTATCCTATAAGATAAACCGAGAAACATTTTACGCTCAAATTTTCGAGCTAAATTGAGAAACTTATCACTTTAGAGATGTAAAAAACCCCTTCCCTTACTTAACCACTTAAGAATATATATTTGTAGGAGCAATATTTAGGAAGGAATCTCTGCAACTGTAATCTACGAACACAGAGAACATGCCAGTGTAGAAGTAAAGACAGATAACATACCGGTGAAGAAGTGGACTCTGCTGTTTTGGATGGAAGATTTTCCAAACCAAGAGTGCTCCAGTTCTCGGATCCCTTCTCTAATTCAGCTAAGATTTTTCTCTCAAGCTCAAAATCAAACTGGAAGTTGCTCCTTGGAATATCTCTGACTTGTGGTACCAATTGAGGCTGCAACAAAAGCAATTAGTGATTGCCAGAATAGGCTAAAAACAATCCAAATTGGACAGGCACTTGATTATTCCTAATTGATGAAAACTATGTCACCAAGCAAAACAAACACAGTTTCATTCTAAAAAAAAAAAAAACCCCAAAAAAGTGTAAACATATGATAGATTACATATTACAGCAAATTTTATCACCACAACTCAAGAGGGAAGCAGGATCATATCAACTAGATGACATTTATAGGCGTGCAATAAGGAATAAAATCATACAGGAGGAGTAATCCGAAGCTCTGGCTTTACAGCAACGCGAATACCTAATCCTGCTACAAAAATTACGCAATAATCAGAATAAAACTTTCCCAATGAAAACTTAAATTGAATTTAAATCGAACATCATAAACTCTCATCAATAGCAGATAGCTCATTTAAGTCGAGGCAATCGAGTTTCAGACGATCAATAGATCACAAATTCGGTGAAAAAATAAACTGGAAGTTATTAGTTATTCCATACTTGTTATTGAAAAGGACTAAAATGCAGAGAGATAAATAACTGAAATACTGAATACTATGAACCAACTCACAATAAAAAGGCGGAGGAGCAGAAGTTTGATGATAGGAGGAGTGACGGCTAACGGTTGGCTCCGCCGTGTGATTCTGTTGACCGATTTTTGGATCGAGAGATTTCCCGTGCATAGGAATATGCGCATCGTATGGTGAAGCTGCTCTGTTCTTGTAATCCATCGATATCGAAGAGAAGAAACCAAGAACACGATGAAGTAAAATAACCAGTTTCGTAGAAGATCGTGTTTCAGGTAGGAAAATGGGTTGTCTATTACTACATATAATAGCGCGCAACTCTAAAACCTCAACTTCCATTTAATTTAATTGTGGTTATATAAGAGGTTAGAGTGGTTTTAATTTGTAATTAACATAAATTAATTTAGTAAGGTTATTTAACCGTTAAAAATTAATTAATTCTTCAATTACGAATTAATTCTTAAATTAATTGAAAAAAATATATTTCAATACTTTTTCATATAAGAGTGATTTTTGGTTCATTCAAAACATAAAATGTTCGACTTATATTTCATTTGAAGATTTTTCTTTATTTCAAATTTTATTATTGCTTTTGTTTGGTCGTCTTATTTTTTGATTTTATGGTGATAATTCAACATACATATTTAAAGTTTAAGTCACACTTATATTGTGTCCTGTGAGATGATTAATCGATTGAGACAAAATTTATATTATTTTTCTTCCTTTCATACTGTTCGTCAAAAACTTTATTATATGTAGTTTATTGTAATTCTATCATTTATGTTCTTCAATTTAATAAAATTAGTATTCTGTTCTTAAATTAATGGTGAATTTAAAGAAACTTTTTCTTGAAAATTAGATTATATATATATATATATATATATAAACTTAACTTTGAAAATATATTTCTAAGAGTGACGCATCAACAAATGATTATGTGTCAAAAAAAAATTAAAATCAATAGATAAAAGATCAATGTGTTATTAGAGAATTAAATCTTGTTAATTAAATTAAATGAAATTAAGTAATTCTGTTAAACGTTTGAGTATTTATACTGGTTTTAATTGTAGTTAACATAAATTAATTTTGTAAGATTAATTCCTCATTAAGTGAATTAATTGAGAAAAAAAATACATCAATAGTTCATTTGACATTTTCCTCTGTGTCAAATTTTGTTTATCTGACACAACTTCTGTTTCGATTAGTTCATTTTATTTCTGATGATAATTCGATACACGCATTTAGTGTTTGACTCACACTTATATTGTATTATTATGGGGGGGGGGAGGGGGTCATGGGTAAATCCAATAGTTATTGGATCAAAAAACCAATCCAATCCAATAAAGGAACGAACCCATGGATTGGTTGCAAATAACAAATCCAATCCATAGATACTCCATAGAATTGGATTGGATTGGTTATTAACCACCAATTCAATGATCAATTTCATCCAAACTTTTTTTTTTATCAAGATTAAATAATCCAATCAATTTTATTTAAATATATGTTATATCAATTTTTTTCAATAATATCATTTAGAGAAAAAAGAGAAGAAAACATAAAAACAAAAAAAAAAGAGGAATAGAGAACGTGAAAACGGAAAAAAGAAATGTGAAGAACGAAAAAAAACATGAAAAAATGAATTAAGCTGAAAACTGACAAGCGGAAAAAATGGGAAACATAAAAATGGAAAAAAATACGGTATTTTCAACTCTAGTATGATATAATTGCTACTCGTACATTTTTTTGAACGAACTACTTGTAAATGTTATTTTGAACATGTTCGATATAATTGCACTGGTATTTTGTTTTTTATAGATGACCACAATAAAAAATGAGGTTGATTTCAGTTTAATTAAAACTAATATATCTTTTTCTTTTTCAAATTTAGACGACTTTAACATTTGTTGAGTGTTTTCCTTTTTTTTTATTATACTAAATTTTAAAGGTATTCAAAATTATTATACTAAATTTTAAAGGTATTTCAAAATTGAACAGTAATTAGTTAATTCAAATGGAAAGTTTAATTTTAATTTAAATGTGAAATAAGATAATTGTTGTGTCAAACTTGATGAAAGCACCAAATTCTTAAAGACGTAACAGTTAAATTTTTTAAACCGAAATATTTGATCAATATTGTAGATTAGACAGATCTCTCACAACTAAGTGCTCTTATTTGCATTTATTATTTACGTTTTCCCATTTTTCTACTTTGTACGTTTTTTTATTTTTGCGTTTTTCACATTTTTTTTTTCAGTTTTTCAGTTTTCTAAGTTTTTCCGTTTTTCACAAACTATTTATTAAGTCATTTCTCTAACCATCAAAATCTCACAATTTTCTGTAAGGTTTAGTTTGAATTGGTTATTAACCGGTTAATAACTGGTTAAATTAACCAATCCATATGAAATAATCCATTGGTTTGGTTATAACCAATCCAATAGAACAAATATAAATTAGTAAACTAGTTATTTTTAGGTTGGATTGGATTGAATTGGGTTAAAACCATTGGATTGGTTATTTTTTTTAACACCCCTAATTGTGTGAGGCGAATATCGATTGCTGCAAAATATGTCTTGAGGAGACTAATCTAATTAGGCCATAATCTTCTTCTTCCTTTCATCCAGTTCATCTAAAGGACCTTCCATACATATTTTGTCATGTGTGACATGGACCCACACATATTATAAAAGGTCTCATTATTTTAATTAGGGAAAATTACAAAACTAGGTCAAATGGGAGGCTCATTTACATATTTAACCCATTTACTCAATCTACTACATATCTAGACTGATTTTGTGTGACTTTCCCATAATACTCTCAATATTTACACGCGTCTGTCTCCATCTCGTCTGACTTCGCATATTCGACCATATGCGAAGCCTGCGAAGCTAATGTTTATATTTACTTAATGAATTTAGTTCGCATATGCGAAGCCTGCGAAGCTGAAGTTTGTTTTGCTTGATGAATTTAGTTCGCATATGCGAATGCTGGATATGTTTTGAAGCTAATTCGCGAAGTGGTAGATAACAAAAAATGGCTAACAACAACGGATTCTAACATTCAAATCATAACATTATCAAAATTTACAACAAGATTGCCACGATAACAACATTCAAATCATAACATTATCAAAATTTACAACAAGATTGCCACAATGAAATCTACTAACCAATCATTTTAAAGTGAACCTAACTAATCCGGTACCAATTTTGAAACGAATGAGTAATCTTGGTGTGCACCATGAGACACATCCATCCCAAAAGGTCTGGACTTCCATTTCTCATCCCAGAAGGTTTGGACTTCTAGACCTTTTGGGATGGACGTGTCCCACGGTGCACATCAAGATTACTCATCCGATTCAAAATTGGTACCGGATTAGTTAGGTTCACTTTGAAGATTGGCACCATGGGATGGACGTGTCCCATGGTGCACCCCAAGATTGGCACAATCTCTCTTAACCAACCATTTTAGGAGTGAATGTGTCAATCTTGAGGGAAGTTAATCCCTATACAGGAAGGAAAATCATCTCCCCTGCAGCTCAGTACGTCGCCTTCCAGAAAGGGATGTTACGTATTCAACCACCTACAGAAAAAATTAATCATGTTAGGCAGGGAAAAAGACGATTTTGGCTTTGCGAAATGAAGATTAGTGAAACATGCGAATGTAAATGTGCAGGGGAAGAGGTGATTTTACTTCGCATATCGATGCTTTCGCGAAGTCTGCGAGGTCTGAAACGTGAGGATCTATTCGCAGACTTCGCGAACTAATCGATTCGCGAGGTAGATCCATACGTTTCAGATTTCTATTCGCATATCTTCGCGAAATCATCGATTAACGAAGTAGATCGTCACTTTCCAGGCTCGTTCTCTTCACAAAGCTTCGTGAAACTATCGATTGCGAAGTGAATTCATGAAAAAACGTAGGAAAAAAACCCAGATACTTACATTTTTCGCCCCGTTCACCCCCAAAAGCGACAATAACAATATGATAACATGGGAAGAACGAAGGAAATAACGTAGAAAAACCATTTCTTTGATGGTAACAAGAAGAAATAAACCAAGCAACGAACAGGAAGATGAAAAACCATGGCTTCGTTTTCTAGGGTTGGGAAGTTGCAGAATCAAGAGATGAAGAGAGGAAAAAGAGAAATTCATTGTGATTTTGACTAAATGGTGCAGATTTCGTGCAATTTAACGAACAAAGGAAGATCAAAAGTCTTAAAATCATTAATGCAGGAGCAACTTTTCGCATAACCAATGAGATAGGGGGAGCGGCGATTCGCGAGTGGTGGAAGTGGGAAGGTTATGAGTATTATGGGAAAGTCACACAAAATCAGTCTAGATATGTAGTAGGAAGAGTAAATGGGTTAAATATGTAAATGGGCCTCCCATTTGACCCAGTTTTGTAATTTTCCCTTTTAATTATTATGCGGTGTCAAAATATATGTGTCCAAATGTGAATTGGGGTTCCTCCAAATGACATAAAAGATCGAATACTTAATATATTCTAACTGAACATGGTGAGCAAATTAAAAAAGAAGATATTTTATCTACAAACTATGTTAAAATGAAGGTCTAATACATCACCAACTCCATGAACTTGTCCAAAATAGTAGATTGGCTCCCTGAACTTTGTAAGTGTCTCACCAGCTCCCTAAACTTACTTATTTCGTATCACCAGCTCCCTAAACTTGTCCATAAAAGTATATTAGCTCTCTGAACTTTGCAAGTGTCTCACCGACTCTTCAAACTTGCTTATTCTGTAACAACTAAATACAAAAACCATAATACTAACTCTCGATCCTCATCCATTCAATCTCTCAAACCTGTAACACTAACTCTTATAATAAATTGAAAGGTATGAGAAGCTTAAAAATTACCTCTCTCGAATGGATGAAGACGTATTTTTAGAATTTAGGTTTAATAAGTTTTTGTATTTAGTTGTTACATAATAAGCAAGTTTAGAGAGTTGGTGAGACACTTGCCAAGTTCAGGAAGCTAATCTATTTTTATGGACAAGTTTAGGGAGCTGGTGATACGAAATAAACAAGTTTAGGGAGCTAGTAAAACACTTGCAAAGTTCAAGGAAACAATCTACTATTTTATACAAGTTACTCCCTGATAATGTATTAGGCCTACAATGAAAGACTGACTTACATCTTTAATAAAGTGTTCAGTTAGCGGAGTCAATCCCCTTAACTTTCTCTCTATTCTAACTTCTTTGAAATTCCCGGTTGCAGGAGTCATATAAGTGAAAAGGGATAGGACACATAAACGATCGAAGAAGCACCTTCACAGGCATCGTCCAGGACTAGGATGGCTGCATCCGATGAAGCCTACGAAGCAAGATCTCCTGTTTGTTTTCCATAGGGCTTTGATGCTGCTTCTTCTTCTGGTCAACATGTACACTTGATATAAGGCCTCGTATATAAGGAACCAAAATCAACTACTATCTTTTTCAAATAAAATGGCAAAAATATGATTTTCGAAAGAAAGAAGAAAAAGGGATATTACATCTCAACGGATTCAAGGACAAGACCAATGAAGCTATGTTGATCAAATTATTTTTTGAAAAGTTCAAATGGTCATATTCTTTGTCTATATGTCATCATCTTCAAGCAAAATAAGTTTAGAAACTTATTCAAAAAATATTACATTTGTATTAAAAGAGGTAAAGCTTGAATAGTGATTTGAAAGAAGATAAATACTTATATTATCAAATGTTTGTGTTCATAATTTCTAAAGAGTAAAGCGGGCATTGGGTGTGCATAGTTTCTTAGTTGTAGACTACACACAAACTTGATTCTTGTTAAAAAAAAAAAAAAAATCAAATTAGATAAAGGAAATTCTCGGAAGTTACTCATAAAGAAAGAACGTAGACCGAAATCTCCGAACTTCTATAAATGCTCTAAGCCTAATCTTTCTAAGCCCTATATTCTTTAAATTACTATCAATTTATTTATGAGTAAATATTTGAATTCTAGTCTTCTTAATAACTATAAATATAGGTGTATGCTATTGTGACTTTTAATTTGATAACAGTATTGAAGTGATATACTAATTTGCTTAAACTAATATTCTGCAATTATTTTTAATATATTTAGGCAAAATTTAAATGAAAGATTAACTTAAAAGTAGAAAGACAATAATTCAGTACATTAATTCAGATTCACACTGTCTGATAATTATTTAGTCATATTGACAACACAAATCCCCTCTAGTAATTACACCCCAAATTTAGAATCCTGACTCCACCACTCGAGTTAGGGCTGTAACCAAACCGAGTCCTTGCTCAACATCATGTTCATGAGATGTTCGCGAGTTTGTTTACTAGCTTTGCTAACAAGCAGCTCATTAATTTTATTCATGAATTTCAATCGCGAACATCTCATTAACTATATTCATTTGAAATTTGTTTAATACAAAACATAGTTTTGAAACCTACAAAGCTTAAGTTTACTCAAAACTATGTTGTTTTACATTTCCCCATTTATAAAATACTATTTTTAAAAAATGATCGAACCAAGCTTGCTCACGAGATTGTTCATGAACGTTATAATCGAGCTTGTTCATGGGCTTGTTCTTTCGAGCAAAGTTTTGCCGTGCTCAAACTCGCTCATTTATAAATCAAGCCGAACATGATCGAGCTTTCATCGAGCTGAACGAGGACCCGCTCCAACCCTAACTCAAGCAGGCTGCAGCTAGTCAGTCTATCATGAACTAATTTAGTGAGCAAAATGACAATTACAATATTTTCACCCACTTCTAGATTTTATTGATCTATTAGAAATACATAGATTGCTCTACACAAAAATCTACCTTCCTAAGGAAATGATACAACTTTCTCACAAGCAAAAGTCTAATTTACAAACCAAAAATGTGGTCATAGGCAGAAGCAAATTGCCTTGTATTCAAATCACTGCCATCCAAAGTTGAACCAAATCGATCAAGCCACTGAGTAGGGCTTGGATTATCACTCTCCTCTACCCATTCTGAGGTCATATCAATGTCATCACATAAGATAGGGTCACTTTCTATACATTTTTTTCTCATTTGTCTCATCAATTTAAGATTATAATTTATATACACAAGGTCATTCAATGTTTCTTTATCAATCTTATTTCGCTTTTCTGAGTGTATCTGCTGAAATGTACTCCAATGTCGTTCGAAACTAAATGTGCTGCATACCTGACTCAGGATTCTTATGGCAACTCGTTGCAAAACCGGCGCTGAGTCACCAAATTGTTCCCACCATAGCCCTGCAATAATAGATCAGATTCAGCAGTAAACTCTCGGAACCAACAAATACTAATTAGATCGATTTTACGGTGTTGGATCAAGCACTGTCATCCCATTTGACCACATTAGTTGCTATGAAGAAAAGTAGAAAACTTTCAATCCAAGCATAAAAACAAACGGGCCAATTCCAGTCTGCGAGGATGAGGAATAGGCCAGTGGAACCTTGGCTTGGCCAAGAATCTGCACAGCAGCGCCTGCATTCTGCCAAGAAGGTGCTGAAACATGCCAGAATGTGGGAGACATGCCCTTGCAGCCACAAGGAAGTTGCTAAGCAGCCAAGGCCAGGGAGATTTCTAAAGGAGACTTGTAGAAGCTTTACTATCTACCACAAATGCATATGATTATCTAGGATAATCCTAAAATAATCTATGTAAATATCTAGTAGTAAGTGATCAATCTTTATAAACCAGACAATGTGAGAGGCCAAACACTATAAATAGGCTATCCCCATCATTTGTACAACTTTTGGAGAGACTGCCTATGTTACACAGGTAGAGTTTATGTCCGTGTCCGATTTCGTTTGAATGATATTTTATGAAGGTTATGTTTTAGAAATAACGTTCCCCGATGTCAGTTGTCTGTTCCGTGTCCGTGCAACATAGACATTGGCATTGCGCTAGTGAATTATCTAAGTTCCTACACAATTTGTGCTTAATCTTTTGTTCTCCCAAACGTCCCAAGTGCCCATATTGCACTTCATACACACACTGGTAGGCTTGCTTAGCAATTTTTTATAGCAAGATCATCCCAGTGCTGCGTAGGAAAAACACTAGCCCCGTGACAATAGGCTTCACCAATGGAGTTTAAAACTATGATTCACACACTTGCAACCACAAAGAGAGGCAAATCAAGCAATTATAACAGCATACGTACCAGGTGCAACAGTATCACGTGCCTCCATTGCTAAATTGCAACCAAACATCCCACTTGCTCTTGTAAAAATGAAAATCTGATTGGTAATGTCACGCCTCATATCAGGCGTAGGAAGTAGTTTCTCAATAACCTTGAAGAAGTCCTCTTTTATAGATACAAGAAACTTCACTTCAGGATTGTACTGAACATTTGGGTTCAGAAAAGCAGCTGCTGAATGAAGAGGCGAATGTAGCTGATCTCGCCATTTCCTGTCAACTATATCTAAAAAAGTCTTGCATTTAGTCTCATCCATTATGTAGTAAGTCCTTATTGATTCCTTGGCCCTTGTCATTAACTCGTATATAGATCCAACAGCAGGTTTTCCACCTGATACTTCCCTCAATACTTTGAGAAAAGGCTCCGAAATCGCCACACTTTCTTCCATTGCCCTCCAAAAATCCCCATCCTCAATGATGTTCATACATGCTATGTTTTGTGGTTTGGTTGCGTAAGCAGAGTTTGTAGAGTATTCACTGCTGTTGAACATTAGCTTCAATCTTGATCTTTGCTTCAGCATCGATTGCAGCGAAAGAAAACTGGATACGGATTTTGTAATACCAGTCTTTATTAAGTCGTGTGATCCGGTGAATTTCTTCATCAGATCAAGCAATGAGGCGTTGTTGTATATGAACTTTGATACTGTCTGTGCTTGTAGAATGCATCTATTCACCCAATCTACTTTAGAGAACTCCTCCAGGATTAAATTTAGACAATGAGAAGCACACGGGGATACAAAAATGGTTCCGTAGTTCTGCAGAATATGGTTAACAATTCCAGTGTAGTGGAAACTAGTATCCATAATTATCTGCACAACATTTTCAGCACCAAAGTCTTGAATCACAGAATCAAATAAATCAGCAAGGCACTTGGTGTTCTTAAAGCAGGACGATGCATCAACGGACTTGTGGAAGAAGGTCCTCGAGGGTGAGGAAACGAAGAAGTTGATCAATGCTCTTGATTTGTTGTCGGTCCACGTGTCTGCAATGATTGTGCAACCCGTTGTAGCCCATTCTTTCTCACTATCTTTCAATTGGAAACTCACTTCAGACTTCATCCTTTCTAGCCATGTAGTCTTCAGCATTTCTGCTGAAGGACCTGTAAATCCTTGACCACATTTTGCTATAGCATCAATCATTACTTGATAAGTCGGAGAACGAGCAACACTTAAGTCGAGCTTATTCTCGAAAAAGAATATAGCAATGCTTCTTTCAGCATTTTCTTCATTACTTAAGGAAGGTGCTACTGATGCAACACTAGGATAAACTCTAGCAAGTGGAGACAAAGTCTCCACAGCTAGGAGAGGCTTGGCAGCAGAAGATTTAGCTTCTGCAAGCCTCGGTTTTTTAGCAGTAGTCGGTTCTTTGACATCCTCTTTTGATGCTATTATCGCCCTTACCCTATCAGTAACATCATCTCTCACCTTGTTGCAGGGATTCACCCCTTTACTCGGAAGCCGGGACAGATGATGCTTCAATCTACTAATACCACCATTCAAAACTCTGAGGCAAAACTTACATTTTACCTTATTTCCTTCTAATTTTTCAGCATATTCCCAACAAACATCTTTTTCTCGAACCACTGGCAGCAAACAAAAACATAATCAGAAGATTTATATGTCACATCTTCCTCAGGATATAGCAATTGAACAGATTTGATTCAAGCTACATTCTCAGGAAATAAACACAATCAATAATCATATACTAAAATTAGCTTCAACTTACTGTTATGCGGATAATGGTTTATGGTCCCGGACTTGTTGACCTTGAATGAGTAAAAAGAAAGACATTTATTAGAAGCTGAAGTATACGGTCCTATCAATATGCAAATGAAAAATCCGTGCTCAATACATGATTCATCAGCATTCATCATAGAGAGCTCGGAAAAATCCATTTCAAAAGCTTTAACATAGATTTCAGGGCTGAACAATAAATTATGTAGCTTCATTTGTTTCCATTTAATCCCACAGCCTTACAATCCCAGAAAAGGGAAAATAAAACTCAAATTGACTTCCAATTTACAATTAACAAAAAACATTCTGCAATTTTATTTTACTTTTTAAATCAGCAGTAGAATTAATTTTCTATTGCAGAGTATGAAGATTCCTATCATTTTCTCAGCTACCAAACAAAGGGATTGAGCAGTAACGAGCTTAAAGTTAGATATCAGTAGCTACAACTGTTAAAAGGGGGGAAGGGAATGAAATGCAAATACGCAAAGAAAGGAAAGAGAAATAGCGAGAAATATGAAGAGCTTACAGAGAGAAGCTTTGGTCTTCTCGACGGAGAGATAATCGGAGATGGCAGATATGGAAGTTTCTCTCTTTATTTATCGCGATATTTTGGAGCTTTTAGGGTTTTTTCCCCTCTCCTTCTGTAATCCTCTCTTTTCGCGTTTTATCAGATTTTTTTATTTACTATTTTTTATGGTTCTTTTCTTTTGGCGATATATCGCGGAAATTTAGACCATTTATGTTCAGACACGTCAGTAAATAGCAAAGGGATATGTAAGGACAGACTAAGCGACGTCGTTTTAATCGTCATTTAAAATTAAAAAAAATTCGCAGAAGCTACTCTTATATCAGAGCCAGGTTTCGATCCTGGGACCTGTGGGTTATGGGCCCACCACGCTTCCGCTGCGCCACTCTGATTTGTTGTTACGATATCAAATATAATTTATTTAACAGATCAACAAATCTCAGAGCTCTTATTAGTTATACTTTAGCTCGAATAATTACGGTCTCCAATCATATCTATCTATCACAAAGAAGAAATCTTAAAGATTTCTAAATCTGACCAATGGATGGAGAGAGAAAATTACAAATTTTTTTTTTTTCCTTTTTATAATAAAGTTTTCAGTTTTTTTAATAAAAGAATTTCAAATAATCAATATGAATGTTTTTCTTTAATCCAAAGTAAACTTTATTAAATACTCATGCTTAAATCATTACAAAAAAATTGATGCTAAATAATCTGACTCTAAAAAAATCACTCAACAAACTAGCATTGGAACAAGCGTGCCTTGTCATAGTATGGGTCGCATCGTTCGTTAATCTTGAAACAAAACTCACAGTATAATCTGGACGTTTTGATAGTAACTGACGTATATCGTCAATAATCCCTCCCACCTCTATCCGGTCAGTAGCAGTAGAGGCTAACCTATCCGTAATCACTTTCGCATCTGATTCGAAAATTACGTTGCTAAGAGATACAGAACTGCACTATTCCATCGCCTATTTTATCGCAATTGCTTTCGCAAATGGGACAGACATGCGGCCCGACTCCACATTATTGAAACATGCCACAAACGCCCCTGAATGCCCTCTAACGACAGCTCCAACGCCAAATTGTCTCGTATCCTCAAAAAACGACGCATCAACATTGCACTTCAGATTTTCAGTTGACGGTTTCTGTCATTTAACCTCAATTGTGTTCCTCACTAATCAATATGAATGTTTTTAGATAAGGACTCCAGTAACCAGCTTTTAAATAAGGGTAATTAATTTATTAGTCCCTATATTTTGACAAAACACACTGTTTAGTTCCTGTATTTTAAAAAACACACGGTAAAGTCCCTAACGTTTTTCTCGGTGAACTGTTGAGTCCCTACTGTTAGACTCTCATGAAGATTCTGTTAGTCAATTTGGATTTGCGTTCTTCTTTTCCTTTATTTTTCTTTCCTTTAAACTCTAATGCATCTGAAATCAACTTTGAGTGTTCTTTTTCTTGATTTTCTTCTTAATCGTTCAAATTCGTAAGCATTGGGTCTGTTCTTTTTCTTGTTCTCCATACAAATAACTTCTTCTTCTAAATTGGATTTCCTCTTCTGAAGTTTGAATGTAAATAGTAAAGGGTAATTTAGTCATTTCTGAAGTCATAAACGGTAAAAAATCTAACAAACAGACGGAATGACTAAAAAGTTCACTGAGAAAAAGGTTAGGAACCTAACCATATGTTTTTGAAAATACAGAAACTAAACAGTATGTTTTGTCAAAATATAGGGACTAATAAATTAATTACCCTTTAAATAAACTCAACATGGCAAGAAGGCATCTTACCCCTTACTCATTCCAATTTTAGGACATCGAATCTCTCATTTTTCATTTCAATATATTAATCTATTGATATAAATTTTTTTTATCACTTTAAATCTTCTTTTGTTAAATTAGTTAATTGTGAAGATAAAACTCGATTAACACATCATTGCTCATTTTATCAATATTTAAAATGCAAATTTTAAATGCATGTAAAATGAATAACGTTAGTTTTATATTAAAAACCAATTTTTCTAGTCACTAATGATTTAATGTCACCAAAAATTAAAAACTCAATATATTGGAATAAAATTTTAGTAATTCAATGCACTACATTCAAAATAAAATCAAAATAACGACAACGTTTTTTTCTTAATCTAATATTATATATAACAGTGGAAACATAGATAATTTGCAAGAAGTGTTTTAGAAATCTTTTGGTTTAGTTGACACCGTAGGAGTAAAGAGAATAAATGAGTTTATATTATCTCTGACATCATAAATACTATATCAATATCACAAATACTACATCATCTATGTCATCATGAATATTAGGGGTAAAGAGAATAGATGAGTTTACATTATCTTTGTCGACAGAATTTATAAACGTCATCATTAATCATTTATTGAGTTGTAACAGTCATTCTCTCTAACCTTTAATCTATATGTATCAGTTTCTTCGCCCTTTATATTCCATTTTTCTTTCTCCTTTTCATTCATAAAAAAGATTGTCTAGTGTCTTCCTATTAATTTTGGTAAGATCTTTTACTTTTTTTGGATTTCATGAGTAAATTGATGTATTATTCTTTATTTTTTGTAAGATTTGTCTTTTCTCATGTTGGTTTATTTCATTGTAACAAAAAATTTGTGAAATATTTTTTTCTAACCTTTATTTTATTTAAAGGTCTCTAGGTTTGAAAAGGGATTTCATCCTTCAAATAGTTATAAATAAGATAATGAAAGTAAGAGGTAACAACGAGTGAGTTTCGAAAGTGAGAGTCGATTAAGTGAAACATGTGTTTGCAATGAAAATTTGTGAAAAGACAAGTAATAGATAGTTATTTACAATCAAAATCAAAATCTTGCTGAAATTGAATTACAATGATATAAATTGATACAAATCATCAGTCATAGAAGTAATTATCTATTCATTGGTTTCATTCACCAAAAGATTACAACTTTTTATTGGATTAAATTATATTTATTTCATAATAGCAATGGAATAAACTAGTTTCCTTAGATATCTATTTTTGGTAAATGATTTTTCCCATGAAATATATGACAGGTTTCATTATCTCAAGACATTAATTTTTCATTCAGATTCTTCAAAATCCTGAAATTCATAAAAACACCATCATAGAATCGAAGAATGCTTTTTTCTTTAAACATATTTTTCCATGTAATGAAAAGAAAGATGAATCTTCATCTAGCAAACGACCCTCTTGAAATTATTGATGAAAACAATGAGGAACTTCAACAAGGTAATGAAGTTGAGACGGTAGTTGAGGCTGGTGAAGAGGAAGAAGTTGAGCCAAGAAGGAGCAAATGAGCTAGAGTGGAAAAATCTTTTAGACCAGATTTTCTAACCTATATTGTAGAGGTTGAGCCTCGAACATATAAAGAAATTGTTAGCTCACCTGAAACTACAAATGTATCTATGTCAAAACTACAAATGAAGGATATATAACTCTATGTTTATATGTAGATGACAATTTGATAGTGGGTAGTAATGACAAAATGGTAAAAAGTACCAAGGGCATGTTAAACTCTAGATTTGACATGAAAGTTATGGGACTTGCGAATGTGATTTTGGGAATTCAAATCAAACGTTCACTTAACGGTCTTATTTTGACTCAATCACATTACGTGGACAAGTTACTTGGCAAGTTTAGTGAGGGTGACATTGGCGTAGCTAGAACTCTGATAGACATTAGCCAATATTTGTCTAAAAACAAAGGTGAGGGCATTAACCAATTGGAATATGCACGAGTTATAGGCAGTCTGATGTACCTAATGAGTTTCATAAGCCAGATATTGCTTTCACTGTTAGTAGTTTAAACAGATACTCGTGACTATAGATTGCACTATATGAGAGAACCTACAGTGTTAGAAGGTTATTCTGATGCAAGTTGGATATCTAATATCAAAGATTCCAAAGGCACGAGTTGATACGTGTTTAGTCTGGGAGAAGGAGAAGTATCCTGGAAATTCTGAAGACAAATGATTATAACTAAATCAACTATGGAGTCTGAGTTTGTAGCTATGGATAAAGCAGATGAAGAAGTTGAATGGCTATGAAACTTCTTGGATGATATTCCAGATGGCCTAAATATGTGATTGCAATTCGTATACATTGTGATAATCAAGCAGCGATTAATATAGCATAGAATGTGATGTATAACGGTAAAAATCGACACATGCGTCATCCACACAACACTGAGAACTGATCTCAATAGGTGTTGTAACTATTGATTTTGTAGGATCAAAAGATAACATTACGGATCCTTTAACCAAAGGGTTAACTAGAGATCAGGTTGAACACGCATCGAAAGGAATGGGACTAAAGCCCATTAATATTTAAGGTGTTATATGAAGGAAAAAACCCTACCTTGTTGACTAGAGATCCCAAGATCTAGGTTCAAATAGATAACCTAATTGCATAATCCTTATGAGGTCACTATTGGAGGGTCACACCAAGTCCACTCCTATGATGTAAATAGTGATGTAAATGGAAAAAATATAAGCTATGCTTAGATTAGTTTATAGTTTTTATGTGAGAGTCAAGTGGGATCTCTTCAAAAAAGACTAATTGGGCTTAGTGCTCTTCAACTCTTGCAGAACTAAGAGATGTTCATGACCATAACTGTCACACCCGACCCGTAAACGACCTCAATCGGCATCGGGCGTGAAATAGAAAGATCACAATCAACACCTAATAGTCTCCAAATTATCCAAATGTCATAAATATCACACTTTTCAAAACTTCCTCTTAGATATATTCTAAACAAATTCATATTCCTATTACATTAAAACCTCAACATATTTACCAACTTCATCATATTACAATTAAATACTAAAGTTCTAATTATAATTCTAGCAAGAAGCAACAACTTCCGATCCTCGTCTAATCGGGGGTAACCTTCTCTACATCTTGTACTTTCTTACCTAAAAACATTAAAACATTTGAAAACGTGAGACAGAAATCTCAGTAAGCAATTATCAACTACATAAAGTACTTATACTCAAAATAACTATATATATATTTTAAATTCTCAAAATGCATCACATAAAATTCATATTCTTAAAAATGATCTTTTTATGGATTAAGCCATAAGAAAATACTCAAAATAGTACCTTTAACCAAATATGCAATTTAAAATATCAGGCTTGCTATCATTTCTCAAAATACCACACATAGTCAAAACGTAAATCACTGTATTAAAACACTTAATATAAAACTCACATCCAAAATAGTTATATATATATATATATATATATATATATATATATATATATATATATATATATATATTATTTGTTTAAAATCTCAACTATACAAAATAATTAGGTTTGCAATTAACCATTTGCTCAAATCAACCGTAAATTAATAAATACTTGATAAATCATATTTCGATAAATACTCCATAAACTGTATCTCAATAAATATTTCAGAAACCGTATATCAATAAATAATTCGTAAACTGTATCCATCCGAGAAATAATCCCCGTATGTATCAACCCCCACAATATAATAGAATCGAGTATCTCATAATTTGCCTAGCCCGCATGGTCTTACTCAACACTTCTTTGCCATACCCGATAGGTCTTTCAACTGTGTACACAGACCGTATTTCTCACTAAATACGGACTTTAATAAAAACCACCTATCCGGATTACTCTTGATGGATACTAAAAATATTATATCATAAAATTATAACATGCTTAAATCTCTTTTCACAATCAAATTTCATAATTATTTCATAACCATAAACCATTTGGCTTCCGCAAAAGAAGCCCAATTATTCAAATATTTACTAAAATTGCTCAAAATACAAAATCATTTAAAATCAAACACTCCTTTAATATAACTAAAATCAGAAATATATATATATATATATATATATATATATATATATATATATGTAAATATATATATATATATATATAACTCATAAATCAACATCATAGAGTTTTCTAAATCCTTTTCTTCAAATCAATTCTTTAAAATATCAAATCTTACACAACTATTAATCAAATATACTAAGTTCATCAAAACCAAACCCAAATCATGTATACATAAACATATATTATAGGTGGAAATTGACATGCAAATACATATATAATTACTTGAACTTAACTTTAAACTCATGTTCAAAACTATATCATAAAAACTCAAATTAATCAAATGCATGGCAAAAATTCCCAACAAACACTAGTACAGAAATGCTTACTTATGTCGCACTTTTTCAGGTTGTTGTGTCGCACTTTTGTACGACACAACAGGGGTGCGACACAAGAACTTTGCATCGCTCTTGAGAGCGACACAAGCTACTCATTTGTTGTGTCGCACTTGTCACGCGCGCGATACAATAGAACGATAACCTTGTGACGCGCTTCTAGAGTGTGCGACACAACATATGATAATTCTTGTGACGCGCTCCAAGGGTGCGCGACACAAGCTCCCCGATTAATCTGATACACTTTGTATCGCTCCTTCCTCACGCGCGATGCAAAATATTGATATTTTTGTCAAAAAAAAATTTACAAAATTTTCCAGCATCTAGCATAAAATTTACGTCATTTGCTACAAAAGAATCATATATTTCTGAGGGAACCTGCAACATTCATTACATACTTCAGTCCAAGACACCATAAAAATAATTTAGAATTTCATTTCTAATTTGTGGTCAACAAAAAATTGCAATGGGTAAAAATAAGGCTACACAATTTCTTAGAGCCACAACGTTCTTCAAATAGCTTGCCATTTCGCCATTTGAAATAGAAGGAACCTTCTAGCCAGGTACATCAACCAGACAACGAACTTCTGTACTACTGATATGATAGAATAAAATTGGAGAAGGATCTCCTAAAATAACGTGCCCGTGATTTGCATAAGGAAGTTGGCAATTCTCCAGGACCAACCCAACAAAACAAGAAGGCACATCAACCTGTAGAAAATATGAGAAATTAAAATTAATTTAGAGAACGTCGCACATACTGATAATATAGTAATAATAAAGGTGAAATTTTTGGGGGAAGTTAACAAGCACCTCCAAAAAAATCCTAAACTAATGATCCACTATTATTCTACAAGATCATGATTTATCACCTTAGGGTTGCAAAGAGAGCGACGCAAATTTGAGAAGCATCCATCACAAACAATTGTCAAAGGTGCAAAAGCAGTGAGCTCTTCACCGGTTTTTGTTTTGTACTGCACTCCTTTGATTGTCCCTTGCTCTTCAAGAAGAGAAGTAACAGTTCCTTGCTCCAATTGCACACTAGGTAAAGAAAAACAAAGTTTAGATAAATCACATTTGAATTATGATCACAATATACAACTTGATAATGCATAAGGTCTTTTCTTCTAAAGACAAGCAAAAAGTTACTAATGCCATGATTTTAAGACCAATTCAAAGTTACACAAGGTACTCGCACATTTGTTAATTCGTACTGGTTAATGAACATACTTGGGAAGGGATGCAGATTTTTCCCGCATCCTCTGTATAAAACGACCATTGTGAAAGCTCCTTCCTGCTACATCAGAATGGAACTTTTCCAAGGGATAAGCAAGTTGGGTATGTTTTCCATCCTTGAAAAGAGCATAACCAAACACCCGCTGTGCATCAATTTCTTCCACACAATCTGCAAAAAATGTCATGGTTCCTTAAGAAAGTGGGCCCTACTATAATATGAATGCAGGATATAGGCGTAACCAGACCATTATCAATGCATTTAAAATCAAACATAGTAGTAGTAGCTTTAGAAAATTGTTTTTTTTCTATCTTGCCTTCAAGTTCCAACTCAATTAACTTCAGGTAATCACCTGGTTGTAGCAACTCGCCAACAATTCTGTCAGGTTCAGTCAAGTCTCTTTCAATGACATGCACTCACGCCCCTCCTGTTTTTCAAATCAACAATTAGTAACTCATGTTAGAAGCTCTCCTGAAATCCTATGTGAAAGAAGTAATCCAATGCAATAGACAAAATCAATCATTGCACTAACTAACTAGAAGAAAACAAGAAGAACGATGAAACTCTGGCAAAGCACATCCTCTATTTATCAGATATATACGAAGAAAAAAAAATCAATGGAACTCCACAGCAACGAGCCAGACTATGCATTTGATGGTAAGTCCATGGCTTGCTGATCAGAAAATAATAAACAAAAAGGTAATGGACTCAGCAACATTAAGGATTTTATTCCTTTTCCAGTTAATATTTAAATCCCAGTTTGTCCTGCCCAAGCATTAATTCATTAGTTCTAGATTGATAAATTATGCAACAGCTAATGTTACATAAGGTAAGACATCAAAATTCAGTACGGATGGACTTAAAAACTCCAACAACCGAAAAAGAGGGACTTAAAGACTCCAACAACCCAAAAAGACAGATCAGCAAATTGCATCATAAATAATTTTCCCTTTCAGGACATAAGATAAACTTTAGGAATTTAGTGAATATTCAATTACTTTTAGTTTGCAATATTATATGAGCTATGGAATTTAGGAGTCATGGAATGGTTGATGAAAAACAAATATAAGCCTTTAATGGGCAAGAAAACTAATTAATTGTATTATAATAAATAAGAAAATAGAATTAAATAAAAAGATAACATATAAAGTTAATAGGAAAAGAATATAATATGGTTAATTAATTGTGACATTTAGCTTAAATTGGATATACAGTATTTTGTAAACGTTAAGCTTAAATTCGTATTATTTTGTAAACGTTAAGCCTATATTTGTGCTATTTTGTACGTGAGGCCTAAATTGATGCTATATTGTAAACGTTAAGCCTAAATTGATATTATGTTGTAAACGTTAAGCCTATATTGGTGCTATTTTGAACGTTAAGCCTAAATTGGTACTTTCCCAAAAACCTTAGGCCTATTTTGATACCTTATCCCATAGCTAAAGGCAATACAAAAGCTCAATTTGTAACAAATGCTCCCAAGAAATCAATTGCAATTCTCTAAATATGCACATAAAAAGAAATGAAACAGATACAGTAAACATACCATAATGCAATCTACAAAGAACCCAGAAACCCAATGCTCCTCCAACAGTAAAAATTCATGTTGTTTGCCTCATTAATCTGGAGCAAGTCTTACAATCCGACCTCATCAACTCGCCATCAGAGAACCCAAGGAAGCGTCTTAACACCATTTATCCCTAAATCTGCCATCATATATCATGGTGATAACATTGTTAAGGAAAATCAAATTAAAGTCCTATTAAGCGTCTACAATAAAAATAACATAAAAATCTTTCACTGCGGCATTTTGTCGAACATTTAGGTAGCAACTAAGCAGAAATTAAAATACATAGTAAATCTGCCCTAACCATATATCATATTGATAACATTGTACGAGAAAATGAAATTGAAGTGCTATCAAGCTTTTACCATAAAGATAGGATGAATATTTTTCAGTGTGGCATTTTGTCAAACAGTTAGGGATCAACTAAACAGAATTGAAACACATAGCTTTGCTTCAACAAATGACCAAAGAATCCAACTTTGGAGAAGGAAAGAAGAATTCTCTTATCCAACGTAATATGCATAGAATTGCTTCAATTGAGCATTTCATCGCACATGTAATGTGCATAAAATTGCTTCAATTATGCATAAAATTGCTACGATTGAGCATTCCATCGAACAGGTAATATGCATAAAATTGCTTCGATTGAGCGATTAATCGAACAGGTAATATGCGTAAAAGTGAACAGGTTTCTGAAGATCGATTGAGAAAGAAAAGCTAACAAAATAAAATTACCCATTATTCTAGTATTTCAGGAAAGAAAATAACAAACAGAAAAGAGAAAGAGAGAAGATTGTACCTGTTTAGCAACTTAGAACCGTATGAAGTATCGCTGAAGAACCCTGTTGAAATAACTCTTCAATGGCTTGTTCGCTTATTTATAGACTCCGACAACTGAGGTCAAAGATTGAAGTTTGAAACCGATTGAAGTTTAAGAGATAAATAGTAATTACCAAGCAAAATATAAAGCTCATGATTTACAGTTTCTATTGGGAAGACAAAAAGGAAGAAGGAAAATATAAAGCTCAGCCTATTTTCAATAAGTAAGAACACAGAAAGAAGGAAGAACAGAGTGCGCGATGAAGAAGAAGCAGAGACGAGCGACGCCGATGAGGAAGAAGGAGCAGAGACGAGCGATGAGCAAGAAGCAGATGGTGGCTGCGATTGTGAAATTAAAATTAGGGCACTTAAAAGATTAGATGGATATTGGGATTTTTAGTTTCTAATTTTTAGATTTTTAGTGCTGTTGTTGTAAATTAGTTTTATTTAGTGCTATTGCTGTAAATTAGTCTTATTTATTTTTATTTGTATTATTTTATAGTAAATTTTTTATAATTTTATTATTCATCGGATTTTTGAGGCGCCTAACCCGTTTAACCCGACTTACCCGTCTAGCCCGACTTGCCTCGACTTACTCCGGCTTGAACCGCCTAGGCGGTAATATATCGGACCTCCGACTTAACCAGTCCAATTATAAAAAATCGGCATTTGTTGTGAAATTTTTATTTTATTTTATCTTGGATCCTTTTTTGGACTTGAGATGAATATATCTCATACCCTCTACAATATTACATATGTGTTAAATTGTTGAATTATGAGTAATTACTATTAATTCTTAATACAATGAGATAAGAGAGTGAGAATTGTTGATTTTTAAATAGGTTAAGGGCTTGATTGATAATTTTAATAGTTCGGGGAGTTAATTGATTTTCAAGGTATAGTTTAGGGGCCAATATGAATTATATGCCTATTTAGAATTATTAATACAATAAACAAATGATTAATTTTGTAAAGATAACACACTCTTTGTGTCGTATTTATATAAGTGTGTCACAAAGATAACACACTCCTTGTGTCGCCTTTATAAAAGCGTGTCACAAAAATGACACACTCTTTGTGTCGCTTTTATAAAAGAGCGTCACAGGTTTGCTCTTGTGTCACACTATAAAACAGGCGATATAAGAAGTAACACGTTTGTGACGCACGCTCTTAAAGCACGATACAAGTGATGACACAAAATACTTAGTTGTGTCGCGTTTACAGAACGCGCGACACTAGTTACTCTGTTGTGTCGCTTTATCTTCAAGCGCGACACAAGAGGTGCGACACAAGTGAGCATTTTTGTACTAGTGAAAAATTTGATTTTTTGGAAAATATAGAGTTATATATATATATAAACTTAAAAGGGTAGTTGATAGTTACTTAGTTTAGCACTAATTAAGAGAAAAAACACATTAAAACCTCAAATCCACCACCATAATCTGCCTAGGTCGAACCCCATGTAGAAATCTCCAAATCAAAATCACACCGACCACAATGTGTATTAGGATGTCTAGAAGCTACTGTAAAAATTTCGGTTCAATCGGACGGTTCAATCTCCTGATTTCAAATAATCATTGTGTTGGGTATATTTGAGAGTTTGAATGGAGAGGGTGAGATGGAGATGATCACAACCTTTGTGAATTCTTCCAAAAAAAAAAAAAATGTCTTGGAGAATGGCACGAAATGCATGCCTTGATGTATGTAATTTGGGTTAGCAATAGTGGATAATATCTATTTTGGTCACTCTAAAATCTAGTCTCCTTTAAAACTTACCCTGAACTTTTAATTTTACACTTAAAACTTGAAATTAGCCCCCAAAATATATCCATAATATCCAATTAACTCTCCAATCAATAAATAACTATAATGTAACATAATATTAGGCTACAATAACTAAAATTATGGACACGGACGTGACAATAACGAACATAACCACGAGAACCAAGAATCATGTTATGTTGGTATTGTGTGAAGTATATCATCATTTACACAAACAACAGAATAGTTCAAGGACATCGCGTCTACTAGTCAGCAAATAGAGTAAATATGCTTTCACAAAGGAAAGTTCAAAGGTGCTAACTATGCAGATACCAGTTGTAGATAGTTATCATCGCATCGTTTTACTTCTTTCGCTTTGAATATCATTCATGTGGGGATTGTTGGAAATTTTAGAGAAAAATAATAATTTACATGTTAATTTTTCATCACTTTTGAGGCTTATATACACAAGGTTAAAATGGTAATTTGAATGATATTTTCCATAAACATATTCTATTACATGAGAGATTTTTAACGGTATATTACATGCTCAAAAAGATGGAGTATTGAATGAGATATTCATGCTCAAAGGTGACCACTATAATCTGTACATCTAATTGAATTGCAACAATCAAGTACAAATTAATTACCAAATTAATTCTATGTTGAATTGCATTCAAATTAGAATTAATATAATTAATTCAAGGTTACGAATTCAAATTGAATTGCATTCAATTAGTGGAATCCGACAACCCTATATATTATGAGTATGTGTTCTTTTGTCCAAAACACAAACAAACAAATTTCTCTGAAAATCTTATTTTAAGTAGTTCGTTTTTTTTGCTGTTGTTCTTTTGCTTCTGGTGATACCTTCACACACGGTCAGAGTTCACCTCAGTAATCTATTGTACCTTGAGAGACTGTCACCAAATCGGTGCAATTTGTCTTAAGGGAACTGGTAGTTCAGGCTTCGGGTTAACCTTCACTTTACAGTTTGATTTCGTTTCTGTTTTCTTTATTTATTTTGTTGTTGTGTTTTCCATTTCCAGTTTAGCTCTCTAAATATATATTTATATTCTGTAATCGTTTTATTGTTAATAAATTGTCTATTTTATCCTGTTTGTGGTTTATTATTTTCTACAGTTAGCAAGCTGAGAGCTTCCTCTTCCCTTCTCTCATTAGCTTAAGGGGAAGTATTAATAGGTATATTAGTAAACAAATGTTATGTTCTTAGTATTTTAGTATTTACACTTTTATCGGCTTTAAGTTAGTTATTTTCTCTTTTTTAGAGTTTTGTATTATAGCTAATTTTTTACTTTAAAGACATGTAACATATATGTTTCTCAGCAATGAAGATTGAGAGTTTTTATCAAAGGAGCGTAGCTGTAGCTGGTATACCTATGAATTCAGAGGTGTGATGTTGTGGGTTTAAACTCATCCTCTTAAAAAAAATATAAAAAACAAATGAGAGCTTTTTATTCATTTCTTAGTTCATCTTCTTAACATTCATGGCTGATACAGAATAATTAATCGGTTTTGCTAGCCGTTTGTAGATTCGGTTGAATGCTAGAAAGGTATGTTTCTATAAAGCTATCAATCTACAAATGCTAGAGATATAGGAATAACAAGGACATGTTAAAAAAAATTGATTCGATGCACGAATACTCATTAATTAATGAACCTTTAAAATTCAACAGAACTTTGGAAAGAAATCAGTTTCTTATTCAATAAAAAAACTCCATGAAAATAATCATTTAAATGGGTTAAACCCCAATTTAGTACCATTTGAAAAAAGTATTCCTAATATGTATTGGTTAAAAAATATTTCTTTAAAATAAATTATTTTTTACTAGGATTAAAAAAAATCTCATTACAGTGTCCAGTACACCGTAATAAATATATTTTTATTTAATTACTCATTACCACGGCTCCGTAATCAGCATGTGTTACAGGATTCCTACAACTATGGCGTGAAGCGACTGCCTAAAATGGTGCAATAATATATTTTTTAATTTATTATATTAGAAAAATAAAAGTTAAATTATATATGAAATGTTTTATAGTGATGTTGATTAAAAAAAAGTTATATAGAATGTTGATTAAACTTAATTTTGAAAATTAGAAATTAATTTTTAATAAATTATTATAAATTATAATTAAATATATATGATTATAATTATTAAAATCGGATTTATCAAATCATTATTAACTGTTTTTAAAATACTTATCGTATTATTAACAAAATTTATTTTAAAATGCTAAAAACTTAATCTGCTACATGAATTACAATTTTTTTTCAAACGGTCTAAAATATTTTACTGTGTTATCAATATAGTTACAAAAAATGTATGAAACTGCTTCAATTTATCGATAAATTTGTAGAAATGTCTGATATGGCTAAATAACAATCAGACCAATCTTTTCAAATTTTCGATAGCGCATAGCTAAAATTGATCTTGCTTGAAAACGTTAGTGTTCAATTTGCACAATTTCACATGTTACGGCTAAATCTGTACTTCGCTTGAAACAATAAGGTTAAATATTTAGTGCATTACTAACAAAAAAAATATGTTAAATTGCTCAAAACTAAATCTGCTACATATAGTTTATCACAAAAAAAAAATTATCAAACTGTCTAAAATATTTAATGTGTTATTAATATAGTTATAAAAAAACAAAAAAAAATATGGAACTGCTTCGATTTACCAACAAACTTGTTTGAATGTCCGATGTGACAGTTGAATAACAGTCAAACCAGTCTCTTAAAACTTTAGATAACGCATGGCTAAAATTTATCTTGCTTGAAAACATTAGGGTTAAATTTGTATAATTTCATATGTTATGGTTAAATCTGTCATTCGTTTGAAACATTAAAATCAAATATTTGGTCTCTATGATTTGTTACTGTTAACCTTTTGGTCCATTTTTTTTTAGTTTTTTAACCATTATATTCGGCATGAATAGACAAACAGAAAATAACAGAGTAATATGGTCATTTTGTACCACACTATGGTTGTCCTAAAAGTTAAGATAAGTTTAGTTAAAAATCTAAAAAAAAATAGATAAAATAAGGTTAACAAAGATAAAAGTTAGAGACCTTATAACATTTTTCAAAATAGAGTGGCTAAACAATATATTACCTAAAAAGATGGGGACTAAATGGAAATTTTAATAAATACTTATAATAAAATATATTTAATTTATTTAATATATTAATTTTTATATATAAAAAAAATTGTAATATTTTTTTGTGGAATTAGTTTTAACCATGGGTTAAAAACAGTCCCTTAGTGGGAAATATTTCTTAACCATAATTAAATGGAAAATTATTTTTTCAATTGATACCTTTAAATGTTTAACTCCATTAATAAATAGGCAAAAACTTAAAACTCTATAAAACAATAAATTACAATTAATATTAAATTAATTACAATTAACGCTAACCCCAAAAAAACAGTAAATTAGAATAGTCAAAAAAATTATAAATTACAATTAAAACTAAAATGGAAAATGCAATTAATTCGAAGAATTTAACCGAAATATCATGAAATTATATTTTTCTATAAATGTCATGCTTACTCTTCAACCGCATCACTTGCATACACATCTCTATCTATTTTGATCATCAATCTTTTACTCTTAATATAACCTTGGCAAAAAGCATCATGAGGCTTCTGATCTTTCATTGTTTGGTGCATTAAGCCTTCGATCTTTTATTTAGACATATTAAGCCCTTGATCTTTCATCATTTGGTGTATTAAGCCCTCAATCTTTCATTTAGACACATTGAGCCATTGATCTTTCATATATGGGTGTATTAGGCCCTTCTGTAAATCAATTAATATATAGGTTTATTAAGGGCATGTTTGGTTAGGTTTATATAACTGCAGCGTTTCGCATTTTCTCTGGACACTGCAACATTTTGGAGCTTTTCATGAAAAGCTCTTTTCATTAACAGTTGTTTGTAGTTACTTGTTACTGATAAAATTACCTTTCTTATTTCCACAAAATGTGCTTCAATTTTAACATTATTTTTATTTTTAGAACATAATTATCGAAAAACAATGTTTTATTGTGTTCAATAAATTTTTTATTTTTTATTTAAATTATTTTTATTAATTTGTATAATATATTTTTTATTTTAGAATTTGTTATTTTTAGGACATCATTTGTTGTCACACCAAACATGCCCTTAATAAACCTATATATTAATTGATTTATGGAAGGACCTAATACACCCATATATGAAAGATCAAAGGTTCAATGTGTGTAAATGAAAGATCGAGGGCTTAATGCACCAAATGGTGAAAGATCAAGGGCTCAATGTGTCTAAATAAAAGATCGAGAGCTTAATGCATCAAACAATGAAAGATGGGCCTCAGGATGCTTTTTGCCTATAACCTTTCATCTAATAGTATGTATTTCTTTTTTAATTGGATTTATCGAATGAAAAGTTTTATAGTATATCATTTTTAGTATGTTATCCTTTAACAACAATACGTCTTATATTTTTAAGAAAAATATACTTTTAGAATTTCGACTCATTTTTCATAATTTTTGCAGGTCTAATATTATTTAAAAATACACATCCTCCTCATCCCCATTTATTATTTAGTCAATATTGATTGTTATATTTTTTTTTTTTATGAGCATATTGATTGTTATATTAATAATAAAAGTTTAGTCAACCTCCTTAAATGAGTTTCCATGTTTTGTAATATTGAATAATTAAATAGATAACTATAGAGTCATTATTATATTTTATGAGTAACGTTGCTAATCTTTATTACTATAACAAAACGTATAAGTTTTAATTTGTTTTAGTATATATATATATATAAGAACCCCTCCTACTAATTTTAACAAAAACAAAAATTTCCCCATTGAGTTGCAGAGAAGAGAAAAAAAGAGAATCAGTATTTTTAATTTGAGGTAAAGTCCTTGTCAATTTATTTAAATTATCATATGGATAGTGAGTGGAGTCTCTTTCATTTTTGTACAATTTTATTAAAAAAAATAAAAAAAATTGTTACATATTTTATTAATTTATTAATTATGTTCATCTTCTTCATCCTGTCCATGCAATGGAATGGAGTCATTGTACTGATCCAACCCCCCACCGTCCATTTCATCATTTATTTCACTTTTTTATTGGAATATACCATTATGACTCTTACTTCAACTATATATATATATATATATGAGTTTGTAAGGCCCTTCAATTTTATGAATTTTTACATTGAGTTCATCAACTTTTAATTTCACACATTAAGAGGCAGTTTGGCATTGTTGTTGCTGACTGAACCTACTGTTGGGGAAAGTTTTGTGGAAAAAACGGATGAATATTTAATAAAGGACCCATTTGTTTTACTTGTTGTTTGCTGTTCCTGTTATAGTTTGTTGTTTGCTGTTTGAAAATGATGTCTATCCAAAAAGCTGAGATTCTCTGTTTTTATAAAAAAAAAACCACTTTTCAACTACAAAAATGATATGTCTAACCAAACACTTAAAACTCTAGTTTTCAAAATAAAAAAGCAAATAAGATATAAAAAAGAGCAACAAAACAATCCAAAAAATTCTAAATATCAAGAAATAAAAAATAAAAAAACATATAATATATAATATTAGGTTATATTTATAGAAAAAATTTAATATCGGTTTTTTTATAAGTGATGACATCTATTTTTCTTAAAAACTATAAATTGTAGTTTTTATTGAAAACATTTTCAGAGTTTATAAGGAAAACAATTTTACTATTTTTAGCTTGAAAAGTTGAGAACACTCTTCCCCTAAAATAGCTTTTACAATTTTCTAAACTTTAAAAAAAAAAAATAATCTAAACTTCTAAAAAAAATTATTTACTAAATGCTACTTTTAGTTTTCTGAATTTTCGTAAGTTTTAAAGAAATCAATTTTATATTTATCAAATTTTATGTTTTTTATAAAAAAAAAAATTTTTTATCTAGAAAAGTTGCTTTTTAAGGTTTAAAAAATCAATGTCAAACTTGTCCAAGTGGCTATATATCTATCAAATAAAAAATGGTAAAAATCCCATAAATAAAAGTAACAAACATGTTAATGTCTGTGATTATTCTGATGAATTAAACCCCTTATTTTTTATTTTAATATATTATAGCCCTATTGTTTTTTTTTCATATTAAACTATTGATGATTTTCTCTAAGAAAAAAAACTCTTAATGACATTCGAATCAGTTTTTAACATAAAATTTGAATAACAAAATGTTATATATATATATATATATATATATATATATATATATATATATATATATAAATAAAGATAATAATCACAAATAACAAATAACTGTAAAAAATATTAAAATTGTAAAAAAATATCATTTCATCTGCAAACAAAATGAACAATAATATTTTAATTGAACTAAATATTCACAACTAACTATTTTTAATAAGCATAAATTTGCTATAAGATAAAATATCAGAATTCAATGATGAAGGATTCAAAATGCTTTTTACTTACAAAATTTGATATAAGGAAATGGTTATATGATTGAATATGACATTCACAAGTAACATGAAAATTACCTGGGAACTAACTGTGTTCTATTATTGAAAAAAAAAATCAAGACTTTAATATGCCCAATTAAAAGTTGCTGAGTTAAATGTGTAAAATGGGTAAAGTTGAGGGACTCAAAAGATGCAGTACTATTTATTAATTTTTAATTTCCACCTTCATGGTCAACCCCTATACATATGTAAAAAAAAGAAAAGTAAAGAAGAATCCATCCATGGCAGAAGAGACAGAAAATTAGGTCCCCATCATAAATACCAGATTATACTAAGATTTATTATTACTGTAAGATTATGATTTTGACAAAATAATACAAAAACAGTATCCTTTCTTCTTCAAAATCTGCCTCCACATGCTTCTTCCTGTTCCTGCGCTTGCTTCTTCTTCTATCTAATTAAAAAAATGATCCAAATGCCTCTTTTGCTTTGCTTCTCAATCATTATCTAATTGTTTTTCTTCCATTAACATGCTGCTTTCCCAAGCATAAACAGCTCATTTCAATCATCATTTATTCCCATCTTTTATCATTTTCTCACTCTTTTCTTATTTTTTTTAACTACCCATTTTCCAAAGATTGCTTCTTTTTGTCTGGGTATGGATCTTATGCCAGTTTTTTATGATACCCACATTTGATTTTCAAGTAAGTCCTAGTTTCCCTCTCCTGTTTGGTTTCTGAGAAAATGTTTTGAATTACCAAAGATCAGTTCTTTATGACTGGGATTCTGGGAATGGATCTTATTATGCAAGTTTTTGATGAAACCCACATTTGATTATATAAGTTCTTTCCTATACTGAGCATTCATAGTTTTCCCCTTTCTGTTTGGTTTCCGAGAAAATTACAGGCTATGAATAGAAAATTTCATGTTCCTTTGTATTTTATCACCTATCAGAATAGTTAGGTAAGAGTGTTTTAAGAGTCAACAAGTAACTAACGATAAGAGGTTATTTAATTACACTTGAGTTGCTAATTTTGACTAATTGAGTTATAAAAGCATTCCTTTTTAGAAATTTTACAATTTGCTCATTATTTTACTGTGATATTTTCTGTTAGTTTGCCTAATTCTAATCCATATTTTCCTTTGATTCATGTAGATTTGAGCAGATACTTTGGTGTTTCAAAAATGAATATTTTGTTCATTTTCTATGCAACTCTCTTCTTTGGAGCCACCATGGCTGAACCAGTTGAGGATAAACAAGCTTTGCTTGATTTCATTCAGAATATGCATTATTCTCACATAATCAACTGGAGCCAGAGCTCTTCTGTGTGTAGAGAATGGACCGGTGTGACGTGTAATATCGATCAAACCCGGGTTATAGCCCTTAGATTGCCTGGTGCAGGAATGGAAGGCATGATTCCACCCAATACTCTTAGCAGGTTATCAGCAATTCAGATCATTAGCCTTAGATCCAATGGTTTATCAGGTTCTTTCCCTTCGGATTTATCGAAACTTGTGAACTTGAGTAGCTTGTATCTTCAATTCAATAGTTTCTCAGGAGCATTGCCTTCAGATTTCTCTGTTTGGAACAATCTCACAGTTGTTGATCTTTCGAATAATCGGTTTAATGGAAGCATCCCGGCTTCCATATCGAACTTAACTCATTTGACATCTTTGGACCTATCTAACAACTCTCTTTCAGGGGGTATTCCTGATATAGATGTTCCTAGTTTGCAATCAGTTAATCTAGCAAACAATGATCTCACCGGAGTTTTGCCTCGTTCTCTTTCGAGGTTTCCTAGTTCTGCGTTTTCGGGTAACAATGTTTCATCAGAAAGTGCACTTCCTCCTCCTGCACTTCCACTTCAACCTCCAATTCCTCAACCATCGCGAAAACCGAATGTACTAAGTGAATCTGCAATACTCGGGATTGTACTAAGCGGCTGCATTCTCGGATTTGCAGTTATTGCTCTTATGATGGTTTGTTCTTGCTCTAAGAAGAGTGTGTTGCCAACAAAGTTGCAGAAGGATGAGGTGGTTTTGAAGAGAGGTTCATCAGAAAGTAAAGATAATAGACTTGTTTTCTTTGAAGGTTGTAGTCTAGCATTCGACTTGGAGGACTTGTTACGAGCCTCTGCTGAAGTACTCGGAAAGGGAATTTTCGGAGCAACTTACAAGGCCGCAATGGAGGATGCAACCACTCTGGTCGTCAAGAGATTGACGGGGGTTCCTGTGGCTAGAAAAGATTTTGAGCAACAAATGGAACTTATTGGAAGTTTTAAGCATCCAAATGTTTCCGAACTGAGGGCATATTACTACTCGAAGGACGAGAAACTTACCGTGTGTGATTATTACGAGCAAGGGAGCGTTTCCGCACTGCTACATGGTATGTCAAAGGCTTTCCTAATCTATGTTTTTGCCTTAAATTTGCAGACTTAATGTTTATATACAGCACATTGCTAATGCTTATGAAAATGTTACTAACGGATTTCAAATCGTGCAGGAAATCGGGGAGAGGGAAGGATTCCTTTGGACTGGGAAACAAGGGTGAAAATAGCATTAGGTGCAGCAAAGGGCATTGCTTATATCCACAAGCAGAATGGTGGAAAACTTGTACACGGAAACATAAAAGCCACGAACGTTTTCCTAAACTCTGAGGGGTTCGGTTGTATATCTGATATCGGTTTGGCTGCATTGATGAGCCCAATGCCACCTCCGGTGATGAGAGCTGCAGGATACCGTGCCCCCGAAGTAACGGACTCTAGGAAAGCAACTCATGCGTCGGATGTATACAGTTTCGGGGTCCTGCTGCTTGAGCTATTGACTGGGAAATCGGCTATGAATTCGACAGGCGGTGAAGAGGTTATTCACTTGGTAAGGTGGGTGCATTCTGTGGTGAGGGAAGAATGGACTGCTGAAGTATTTGATGTGGAGCTTCTAAGATACCCCAATATAGAGGAAGAAATGGTGGAGATGTTACAAATAGGAATGAACTGTGTAGTAAGGATGCCTGAGCAGAGACCGAAAATGTCCGATGTAGTGAAAATGCTCGAGGAAGTTCGACGAGGGAATACCGAAAACTTACCATCCTTCGAAACAACCCCAACGCCATCAGCTACAGATATAGCCTCTTCTTCTGCTCCACCTCAACAGTGAGATTCATTCATTAGTCCAGAAGTTCCAGTTTCAACTTTTCATGATTTTTATTTCTTTTTTTAATTCACATATATTTTAATTGAAATTAAATTTAGAATTGGTTTTTAAGTCCTGTGGCAAATTATTGTATTAAAATTAGCTTAGCTACCTCACAACCTAACTGAGATTAAGTCAAAAGACAGGTTGGCAAATTCTGTAATGTGTTATTTAGCTAGGACCTTGTTATTATGCATGTGGAATCCAAAGTTTTTCTGCATAAGAATGCAACCAACTCGGTGTCACTTTGTGCCTTGTGTTTATGTGCATCTCAAGAATAATGGTGCACCCTACCAAAATAATTGGCACCTACTATTATTGAACTTCTCTTTATAAGTTACTTCAAAATCGAAATATTCTAGTAAGTTGTGGATATTACAGGTCACTTAAAGATTTACTAATAAGGGGTGTTTAATTAAAAAAGATTGGATCATTTTACCCTAAATATTAGAACTTTTCAATGAAATTTCTAAAACGAAAATCTTAAAACTCCATACATAGATTCAATGAAGTTTTTTTCACAACTAGTGAGTGCTTGAAATCTTTCTCGTCTCAAATTGAAGATCTCGAATTCGAGTTATAATATACACAATATAATTTTCAACATAGGTTAAGCAGAAAACTTTGAAAGAAAATAGATGTGTTGCTAGTAGCTACTTAGACAAGTTTAATGTCTTTTTGTAGGGTTTTTTTATTTATTTTTTTTTTTTTTTACCTCCAAACAACACATAAGAGAACATTTGATTATGATCAAGAAATGGGTGGTGGCTATTTCGTAAGAAAATTCAATTAGCATCTACCAATTTCGAGTAACAATAAACAACAACAAGTGAACTAAACAAACCTTTAATCGATGATCAAATCCCGAGATTCCAGCCTAGGCATGAAGTTTTGTAATTGCACTTCTTGAAATTTATTTTTCCTGGACGATGCATACAAGTATGCAGTTTGATATCTTCCCACAAACACATGTATAATGATAAAATTCATTTCATTTACAATCAAATGGAGTTGGTTTACATGAAAAAGATTATAATCTTTTTGCTATAAGAAATACACAAAACTAATCTTCAACTAAAAGAATGATGGAGCTAAAAAAAGTTAACTTGGATTGACCTTGATATGTGGAGTTCTTCTCCAGTTCAATGAAGCTTTATATGATCTTGCATCTTTACAATCAACATTACTACTGCTCTCCCACATTTTACAAACATTGAAAATATCTACAAGCTCATTTTACTTCCTCAAAATTCTTGTTTTAACACCACCTAACATCCACACAAGTGCAAAACAATGCTTTAGGACACTAACAACCAAAATAATATCAAGCAAAGCATAATAATCCGGTAAAAAATGCAGACGGTCACAAAAGTTTGGGGTATGTTTCACAAAGGTAATTAAACTTCAATGTTCTTTCAATATAAGCACTAAAAAAAGGGCGGCCCGGTGCACTACGCATCCCCGCTAAGCGAGGGTCCGGGGAGGGATCCCACCACAAGGGTGTACTGGGGGCAAGCCTTCCCCTGCCAATTTTTTGGCAAGAGGCCGCTCCTAAGACTCGAACACGTGACCTCTGCCAATAAAAGCACTAAAACTTCAATTTAATTTAAGTGAAGTCATTCTAGCCAATTCTAGAATCTAGAGGCTTTAAGTTGAGTCGAAGTAAGACAGAAGCGGCCGTAGGAGTAGGGAGGCAGGGACAATCATCCTAGATGGGAGAGTTGTTCAGGCCTCGGATTGCTTCCGGTATTTTAGGATCTATTATCCAAACGGATGGAGAAGTAGATGGAGATGTTGCTCATAGGATTAAAGCTGGTTGGTCGAAGTGGAAGAGTGCTACGGGTTTCCTTTGTGATCCCGGCATGCCTAATAGATTGAAGGGAAAATTCTACCGGACGGCAATTAGACCAGCATTGTTATATGGTACGGAGTGTTGGGCAGTGAAACACTGCCACATCCATAAGATGTCGGTGGCGGAGATGCGTATGTTGAGATGGATGTGTGGTCACACGAGAAAGGACCGGGTGCGTAATGAAATAATTAGGACAAAAGTAGGGGTCACATCTATTGAGAATAAAATGAGAGAAAACCGACTAAGGTGGTTTGGCCATGTGAGACGTAGAGCGCTTGATGCGCCGGTTAGGAGAACCGAAGAGTGGCAAAGGGATGTAGTGGTGAGGGGTAGGGGAAGACCTAAGCAAACTTGGAGGAGGGTGATCGAGAGTGATATGAGTTTATTGGGAATTGAGGAAAATATGGTAGGAGTGGAGGGAGCGAATCTGTGTCGCTGACACGACTTGATTTTCACGGTTTTATATGATGGTTCATGTTAGCCGACCCCGAATCATTTCGGGACTAAGGCTTTGTTGTTGTTGTTGTATACTCATCGGAATAGTGACATTTGACTATATGCCAACAAAGCATCATGCCGTACATGTCTTACTTTTACAGCTAGCATGACAAACACGTGGCAGCCATGTGTTTTTCTCGAGACACATCCTAAGCCACAAAAATAATTTTAAAAACTCACATCCTTGTATGGCAATGGCGTTTAGTTGGCATATAGTCAATTGTATTCCGTGACAGGTCAACATTCTGCTGAGTTTTGTTACACAAATTGGCCAGAATTACTTTAGTGAAATCAAATATGAATTTCAGTGATTTTATCGAAAGAAAATAAGGATCAGTGACTTTTGCAAAACGGACTCCAAACTTAAATAAACATCGATGCAAATTACCCCATGTTAATCTTACAAGCACAAAAAAAAAGTGCAGCTATGCACTAGTTATGATAGCTGGGGCAATATGTGTGTATATATATATATATATATATATATATATATATATATATATATATATATATAGAAAACCCTCAAACCTAGCTTTACTGACCTTCAGCTACCTCAAATTGAACTTCCTTCACAAATTCAGCAGCTGCACGATACTCAAAGCTGCAAAGATAAGATACATTAATAATAGAGTATGAACATCAAATTGAAAAACCTTACATAGTAACTTTTCAAACAACAACTTCTCTATCAATAACATTCACAGACAGCTCATACATGTGCAAGGTTTAAAGCTATAGAACAACAGCAGCCAAAGCCAAAATATTTCACTTCCAATATTTATTGTAAAAAGTTCCTTATACCCGACTTATATGTGCAACAATCTGGCTTCAAGATCAGTAACAGAGACTTGATATAACAGCTCATGCCTAACATTCCCTATGCAGTGAAGCACTTTCTATATGCAAAAACACATGCATGATATGCAAATAAGGAATGATAAACAACGTGTTAATAATAACACAAGACAAACACGTGACATCAGCAGACTGGATTTACCTGTTGGAGAAAACCACATCAAGTTCAAAGTTAGATGCACTTTTTATAGCTTCAACTAACACAGTGACAATTTCAGTTTTTCGAGCACTGGCCATAAGCATATCATATTCTGTAGGGACGACAACTGCAAAGAAATTATCATTCAATTCACTTAGCAACAACCTATCCACAGCTGCCAATGCTATGCGTCGTTTAAGTGATTCAGTCTCCGGGTCAAGAATATAAATGGCATAGTCAGTAATTAATAATATACGCCTTTTCATCTTCCCTGAACCAGTGAATTTCAGAACTTTATCTGCAAAGAGAACTTCGTTGTCACCTGCATAAACAAAGAAAACGTTAAAAAAAATTCAGACCCTCAGAAGAGAATGAATCCCTCTATTCGATGCTCCTGGCCAGAGAGATGCAGAGCTCTCTTTCTTTCTTTCTTTTTTTTTCCTTTTTCCACATGTTCCATTAAATCAAGCATAGTTATTAAAGGCGCGCCTCGGCTAAGGCTCCAGCCTTAGCGCCTTGGTCAGTAAGGCGCGCGCCTTGGCTACCTTAGGGTAATTTAGGGTATTTAGGGTTGAGGGTATTTTAGGGTTTTGAGGGTGTTTTAGGGTTAGGGTATTTTAGGGTTTTTTAAGTTCAGAAAATAAAAGAAAAACAGAGACAGACAAAGATCGGAAGTTTTTACTACACATATCGCAACAGACATTATGCCTTAGTAGTTAACTAGAACTTAACTCATACATTTTATGGTTTTATTGTTGGTATTTGACGATTTGTGACTAGTATTATGAATTTATGATTTTTTTTTTGGTGCGCCTCGAGTCGCTCGGGCGCGCGCCTTAAGTTGCGCCTTGCGCCAAGGCTCCAGGACCCCCTTGCGCCTTAGTGCGCCTTGCGCCTTTAATAACTATGATCAAGCATATGAGTATTTAAATTTGTGAATCTGGAGAAGCAGATAGAGTATTGCCAAGGGAACCACTTGGCTACTTCTCTCCAGTTCGACAATATAAATGGCAAAGTCACTTCTCTTATGGCATTAATTAAGTCAAAGCAAATGTGCTTATCAAATCAAGATCAAGGCAAACCACACTAGATTGTAAACCTCAATAACTCTTCAGGGTTCATGACTTGCAACGGTGTCTAATAAACTAGAAACCCATAAATCCATCCTAGGCCACATTAAAATGAAATTTTACTCCATGAAAGAAGTGAAGGCTCTGGATTAGCATTAGTATCTCTACAAAACAGCAAATGCATCACAATAACAATCTTTGATAGTTCATGAGAGAACATGAACCCCGACTTCCACTCTTCCAACTTCCGAAACATTTGAAGTAGGACCGGCAATTTTTAACACACAGCATGTTTTACAAAGACAATCTACCTCAAAGGATCCGTTTAACATTATTATCATTTTTAATGCATTTTTATCATATATAATCATGTGGACTAACTATATAGATCAAATAATAAGATTATCATACCACTACCCGTTTTGACACCCCTAATTTGAAGTCCAAAGGCATGGATCTACATAGGCACTTTATGTTGAGCTACAGCAATCAAAGTAAGCCTACTAATACTAAAGATATCTACTAGACCCTAATTTCATAGTTGATTCACAGAAAAAACCGAATGTCTCTGAATTTTTATTTGATTGAAGCTATTAATGTTCAAATTCCATACTCGGTTATTGTAAAAAGTGCCATGTATTATATATAAACCAGAATATCTCAATTCCTCCGATCTAAATGGACTTAATGGTTGGTATTATTGCAATGATCCCATGAAATGCCGACTTTAGCTGGAAATAGTCAAATAAAACGAACTCCAACAGGCAAGTCAATCTTAACCAGACCTCTAAAAGCCTAATCACAGAATAAAATAAGCAGAACACCGAACCAATCATCAATTACAAATATCACAATTCAAACTAACCTTGTTTGTATAAAATTTTCATCAAATGAGGATGCGAAGGAACGTCAAGGTAGTCTCCCTTTACCTCTCTATAAAGAGATGCTTTCCTTCGAACCTTGATGCCCATAAACAGCTCTTGATCGTCGCTTACATTGCTTCCCGATGGTTTCAATGGCATTCCATTTTCTTCCCCATCGCCGTTTTGGACGATGGATGAGTCATCTTGATTGTCAACACGGATTCGCCGGTTTGACCAGTACCCGCTCATTGTTTGGCAGGAGAGCGAGTTTGAAAATCGGTGGGTGGTGATGAGCGGGTTGGATATTATCGAGAAAGTGCTGTGGTGGGTAGCAGATGCTAACTTGTACGGTGGCTTATCGTGCGCACCCTGTGCTTGATCTGGATTCTTGCGCCAGCCACGTCATGTCATCGGGTCCCACGGTTGGGGTTAGCGTGGCCCCGCCTTTTCTACCGCCTGATGTGGTCATTGTGGTGTAGTCGCTTTAACTTTTTTTTTTTTTTGTCTCGGGATATGGTGAAAAATATATAGCGACGCTAATTTTATTTCTAATATCGTATAATTTTATTTTAAATTTTATCAATAATATTGATAAATTTATATTTCGTTGTTTATTCTATACCATTTATATATAGTTTTTTTTATTGTACACCATTTATATATATATATATAATGGTTTAAAAAAAAAATTATACTTTTTATGATTTAATAATAAAATTAAAATTTAATATTTTTAAATTTGATGAAATATTTAAAAAAAATTGTCCAACTCATATAAAATACAGTATATTTTTTTAACTTTTTTTTTATAAAAAGAATCACGTTTAATCATATATTTGTGATAGTGGTGAAGCTCTTAGCCTGTTGGTTGAGAGCTTACCTATGACCCTAGAGGTCATGGGTTCAAATCACATCCGGGTGGGGTGGGTTGAGGGTTTTTTCCTTTCTCTTTAATATAATCTTCCTTTGTTTAATATAAGTGTATTACGCACAACTTTTAAAAAAAAAATCATATATTTGTGATATGTTAATAATTAGTGATAAAAAGACGCATATTTAAAATCTAAAAGACGAATTTCATGATGGAGAAGATAGTTTCATGAATTATTTCTCTATTGTTCCAACTCATCAATATTACAGATAAAATTGCTTTTAATTGCAAATATTAGAGGTAAATTTACACAATTTTAAACATTAGAGGTAAAATTGTTTCTAACTATAAACGTTAAGGATATTTTAGTACCTTATTCCTGAAAAAAATTATTTTTTTAGACAAAGAGGAGAAAACAACAATATGTTATGATACATAACTATTTAATGAACAAATATGAGGTAAATTATATGAGTGATATATAATTTTTACCTCATATTATATTTTGATATACAACTTTGAATTTATAATTACTTTTATACTCTTTTAAAATTTCTTTCCAACACAATATCTTAACTTTTTATTATAGGATAAGCGTCAAATTTAACTCTAACGTTTCAAGCAAATTGCAGATTTAGCTTTAACATGTGAAATGGTGCAAATATAACTCTACCGTTTCTAAGCAAGATCAATTTTAGTCATCCATTATAAAAAAAAAATTTGAACAGACACAATAAATATTTTAAACAGTTTGACAAAAAAAATATAATTGACATATATGTAGCAGATTTAGTTTTTAGTATTTTAACATAATTTTTGTAACTTTGTTAGTAATACACTAAATATGTTAGATATAATTGATATTTGGAGGTGTAAAGTGACAGCTAAATACCAGTCAAATCAGTTTTTTCTAATTTTCGATAAGATATAACTAAAATTGATCAACCTTGAAAACATTAAGCTTAAATTTTTACCATTTTATACGTTACTATTAAATCAACATCATTTCTAGTTTTTTTCTGGATGTATCTTGCTTTATTTTTATTTTAATATATATATATATATATATATATATATATATATATATTTATATATATATTAATAATTAATTAATTTTTTTTGTTGTTGTTTTCACATTTTTTTTTTCTTGTCAAAAAAAAAAACTTCATCAAGTTCAGTGTTTACTTAATTCACTTTCTTTGGATCCTAATTTTATAAACTTGTTGAGTATGATTTGTTAATGGTGATAAGATTAGACATGGTGAACATATTAGAATAACGAGGTTGTTCAAGGGATTGGGATTCTTTCAATCCACGTTCAAAGGAATTTTTTTATATCACCATGTTCTTATATACGTGTGGTCCAAAGAGAAAATTCAGTTTTTGCGTTTCGAATTCTGATTTCATGTTTTTCTAATTATATGAGGAGAAATTCTACAATGACAGGGTGCAATTGACCATATCAATAAAAAATGAGAAGCATAACACTTTATTGAGAAAATAATTGTGTAAAAAAAAAAGTATAATTATCATATTTACATTAGTAAGATCTAATAGACTAGAATCATATTAGAATTTCTCATTATATTAATATGTCATAATAATTTTATTCTATAATTAAAATATTTTACAATTATAAACTAATATTATTTTCCTAAGAAGTCTTTCAAATTTCAAACCCGTAATTTGATATAATTGTTGAGTTTTTATACAAATTATAATATTCATTTATAATAAATTTGAGAAGAAATAGTATTCATAATTTTAATTGATAGAACATTTGATAGATTATATCTATAAATATAGAATTAATAATTGGATTATTTAACATTATATTAATAAATGCTAACTAATTGTCGTATTTATCCTTTTATTTTAATTAATTGTGGTCCTGTGATTTGGTCCACGCGATTTGTTAATAGTAATAAAGGAAATAAGGAATAGAATAAAATTAATCGCTTGATTTTTATGTTAGAGGTTGAATCTGGTTTATAAAATTAATTTAATAGATTATATATTAAATATCATGTTAAAAATGATGTTGGTTAAGTTAAAAAAAGAATAGAATCATTATACGAAGTAATATTAATCACTATTAATTTGTGTTTATCATATTAATTGAATATAATTGAAATATATACTAAAACCACATCGATTTTTCCTTTTCACATTCTCTCGATATTGTTGAGTCGCCAATTACTAATTTAGCCGTCTAAATTTGTGCCTTGTGTTTCTAGTTCTGCCACTATTGAGATGGAATAGAATGTACACAGAAGAGAGATGGAAAAAGACTTTTTTGAAAACCAATAATCTAATAATTTAAACATCAATAATACTTATAAAACTAGAATGAATAAATAAAATGTGACGATTTAAAAAGAAGTGTCTCAAAAACTGCAAGTCGTCCTATGTCAAATTATGGTTTAGAATGGCGTAATCGAAAACTTCTTAAGTATATGTTGGTTTGGTTGAAGGACAATTTTAGTCCTACGGTCCATCAAACCACGGTTCAGATTTATCAATGGATTATTAGAGCTGATAATTTTAAATAGACCTAAACCCCATGAACTTGTTACTTTTTGTCATTTTATCCACCGAACTTACGGGACGATATATTTACCCCTTCAAATATCTAAAAGTGGTATTAACAACTCTATATTTTTATTATAATGGAAACAATCATGACATTTCTTATTGCAAGTACCAAGGTCATAATAAAAAAGGTTGTGCATTACTAAGATAATGTCACGTCCGTGTTGAGATTAGTATATATGATAATTATTGGGTGTGTGATTTTTATTTGGTGTTATAGAAACAGTTTGAAGTTAATTTGAGGGTTTTATGTGTAAATTAAAAGTTTAGGATAATTTTTAAAAGATTATAGAAAGATGGAGGATCAAATTTGATTTTTTTCCAGATTTGGATATATATTACAAATGATTTGCGGATGATCCTCATCCTCATCATCTCACTTTTCATTTTTTTCTTTTCCTTATCTTTTTCGCCTCTTTCTCACCTCTTCAGTTTAGGATAATTTTTAAAAGATTATAGAAAGATGGAGGATCAAACTGGATTTTTTCCAGATTTGGATATATATTACAAATGATTTGCGGATGATCCTCATCCTCATCATCTCACTTTTCATTTTTTTTCTTTTCCTTATCTTCCTCGCGTCTTTCTCGCCTCTTTCTCACCTCTTCGTCATTTTTATCGTTTTTGAACCGTTTCTTCACCGTTTCTTTGATTTATGGATATTCGACCGTCCGAATCACTTGAAATTTAAAACATAGCATCCTTAGACATAGTTCTAAGTCCTAACCGAAGAGTTTTTGAGTTTCGGCAATGTTTGGAGCGAAACGTTTTAGACAGGATTTAGAGGAGAATTGAACGGGTGTATTTTAGCCACGGTAAGTAACTATCAACTATACTTTGAGTTTTATGTATATATATATATATATAATCAAAAAAGTTTCAGAAAGTGATATTTTAAGGTTATATAAGAATTTTGTAAAATTGGGGTTTTTCACGATTTTGCTTTTTATTGTGAAATTATGGTTCAAATGAAGCTATTGACTATGTTTCTATGTAATTTGGTTGATTTACATATATATATATATGTTTTTGGTTTCAATGTATATATATATTGAATAAAATGAATTTGATGATTTCTTAAGAATTGTTTTTGGATTGAGAAATCTGTTGCGGTTATTGTTGTTATTATTTTGGATTGAAGTCCAAATATGATTTTTATGAGTTGTGATATTTCGAAAGATTAAATGGTTTTGTCCATCTAGGATTGCCCGGGGTAGGAGTTGTATTTGTAAGACCATATTTAATGGCGATATGGCCAGAGTGCACGGCTGGTAGTCTTAACTGTTAGGCAATGAACGAGATATAAATGAGATATCTCGATATTGTTCTGATTGATGTTATGATCTACACGGGTAGAATTCGAGGATGGATACAAGATTATATATTTTTATGTTTTTGGTTTACTACTTTGACTATATTATGAACTTAAGTTTTGAGTATATTTTATAAGATTTGATGATTATATTATAAACTTAAGTTTTGAGTATATTTTATAAGGTTTTGATTAAATTCCTTTATAAACGTATATATGTAGCTATGTTAAGTAAAATTGGTTTTTATGGCTGATAGTTTCTTACTGAGATTTTTTTCTCACCTTTTTAAATGTTTTAATGTTTTTAGGTGAGAAAGGACAGGATATAGAGAAGATTACCGACCGTTTAGGCGGGGTTTGGAAGTTGACTGCTTATTGTGAGAATTATAGTTAGAACTTTGGTAGTTCAATTGTAATATAATGGCGTTGGATAATTTGGAGACTCTTAAGTATTGATTATGATCTTTCTATTTCACGCCCGATGCCGATTGAGGTCGTCTAGGATCGGGTGTGACAGATAAGCTGCAAATGAGGTTAGTATAAACAGTACACAAATTCTCTTCTAAAAATTGCATATAGCTTTAACTCCGTCTAAATTACAGGTTGGTTCCAATACTTCCATGAACACTTGTATTAATGTTGAAACTTCATCTTATTTCCGTTATGATAAAATTAGGGAGTTGCTAATACCGCTTTAAAATAATTGATGGAGCAAATAGACCGTCCCGTAAGTTCAGATGATAAAATAACCAAAATTAACAAGTTTAGAAAGCTACGTATAGTTTAAGCCTTTTAAATATTTGATCATTTCGTGTTTTTTGAATTAATAATTCAACTTTAATCCAATTCAAAATTTTATTTATTAATTTAATTTCAATTTAAAAATACTAAGTTCAAATATTAAAAGTACATATTGGTATTAATTGAATGTATAATTTTGCCCATGCACATTGGTCATTTTGCGGGTCAACTACACGTTATTTTTATTTTCCTAAAATAATAAAAGAAGGGAGAAATTGGTTCAAAAAAAAAAAAAAAAAAAAAGGGAGAAATGAAATGGTCAAATGAGGACATATTCTTGTAATTGTCACGAGTCACGCGAGTAGTCTTTATTCTGATTTCTAAAAGTGATTTACTAAATCCAGCACTAAATTTATACTTCTAGCCCCGTGAATAGACCGAAATACCCTTTGCACTAAATTTCAAAAAACCCAAAACCTCTCAAGAAGCCGAAACGATTTTTGCTCAAATCCGGACAAATTAGTGAGCCGAATCATGAATGGTGATAAAAACCGTAAAGGAAAAGCTAAAATGGTAAGATTTACCGCTTTATTTCGTTGATTTTTGCATCGAATTGAATCTGTTGTGGTTTTTAAAAATTTCGGCCGGAATCGCAGTCGGGCGTATGAACATCACGCCCGATCTGCGGTTCGGGCGTATGAGTATCACGCCCGACCAGTGTATCGAGAGAGTAAAAAAAATAGTTTTTTCCACCCCAAACCCCATGAAATGGTAATTTCGTCCTTTCACGGGGCTAGGGGTGGAAAATTGGGGCTGGATTTAACAACACCCTTTCTAAAAATTTCTCTTCATGATTTGACCTTCCATCCGTAAATTTCAACCATATGAACCGAGGGTCAAATATACCATACTCCATTAATAAAAAAAAAAAATATATATATATATATATATATATATATACCATACTCCTTTTCAAAGTAGTTATCCAACTTCGATTTATCTTAATATAATTATTCAATTTTGAGTTTTGTTTCAATTAGATTTCACTGATTAAACAACAATCGGAATTATGACATAAGTGATACATCAATACGGGACAACTCATATTTTCAACTTTGAGTTTTGTCTCAATTAAGTCACTATGACGATTTCAGTGATTAAAAAACAATCGGATGATGACATAAATGATACGTCAATACGAGACAACTCATATTTCTAACTAAAATGACACATGACATCCACATGCGCCACCTGACTATCATGTGTTGATTATTTTTATGAAAAAAACTAAAATTTAGTTTTTTCCATAAACATACCCGACATGTGGCTGTCATATTTTGTTTCGATCAAAGATTTGAGTTAACTCATATTGATTTGTTACCCTGTCATTATTTCAATGTGTTTTAACCACTAAAATCAACGGAGTGATCTAATTGAGATAAAACTCAAAGTTGAGTGATTTTATTAAGATAAATTGAAGTTGAGTACCATTTTGAGATAACCATTAAATTCAGTGACCAATGATGCATTTAACCCATATAAACCATGAATCGAAGCATCTTTTACATTAATTTAATTACCTAATTTTCTTGATATGCAACATAAAATCATTAAATTAAACAGAAACTTAACAGGAAAACTAAAAAAAAAAACTTATATATAATCATCAGCGGAGCAAGCAGCCTAGGGCTCTAGGGCTCTGCCCCGTCCCCAGCTCCATTGTTGAGTAGTATAGTTTTCATAATTGACCGTCTCTCTAATTTTAATTCATACTATTATATTTATAGTATTGTTTTTTTTTTGAACCTGAAAGTGAAACTTAAATAGATGATGGATTTGCATCCATATAAATAATGTTCACAAGCCAGTCTGGCACAATAGTTGAAAAGAAATCGCTAGCATTGGAACAGGCAAGCCTAGCTACCAAATGAGCTGCACTGTTCGCTAAACGAGAAACAAAAGCTAATTTAAAAGATGGGGTGGATCTTAGCAGGGCTCGACAATCTTCCACAATCATACCAAATTCAGAAATGTCCTGCTTTTCAGAGTGAATAGCATCTACCACAGCCTTAGCATCAGATTCAAAAATAACATCAGAATAACCCATATTAGCAATCCATAACAAACTCGTGCGGATTGCAAGAGCTTCAATGACACGTGGCGCCTTAATGCTTGGGATAAGACTACTACTACAAAAGAGGAATGCTCCCCTTTCGTCCCTAATAACCGCTCCCATGCCGCTGCTCTCTAATTCGTTGAAAATGGCCCCGTCAATATTACATTTGATAAAGCCGGGGCTAGGCTTGTTCCATCTATGTTGAGGATTTCGTGATAAGTGGTTACCTCGCATCTGTGTGTCCTGTGTACGCGGGAGTGGCTGGGCGGCCGTCTGCGGGGCCGTCTGTATGTGCGTTGTTAGCGTGTGTCGATTGCCCAAAACTGGCGCCTTCTGTTGATAGGCTTTCCAATCCTGAACCACCTCCAAACTGATTCGCCACGCCGTGTCTGCCGGCCACCATCTCATGTGCCACAGGACTCTGTTTCTGTGGTCCCATATTGCTTTGAGTGCACAGCAGATTCTAACTATTTCTTCCAGATTCAAGTTGCTCAAGGCTTGGAGAAGCCACTCGTCAAGGTATCTGTTATCCACTCTTGGCACAGGAACACCTGCAACCCGCCAAATGTCACCTGCGAAACAACAATCAACAAATAAATGGTTATCCGTCTCTTCTTGCTCCACACATACTGGGCATTCAGTTGAAATGGGGACTCTTCTCTGGGCCAACCGAGCTCTAGTGGGTAAGCACTTTGAACACAGACGCCAAATAAACTGTTTCAGCTTAGGGGGAATCATCAGCTTCCACAACCTCTTCCAACCCTCTTGGGCTCTGCTAGCTTCAACTAGCCCCATACCTGACAAGTAGCCTGAGTGAACATTGTAGTGTCCATCCCTTGACCAATGCCAGATCCTCATATCTTCCCCTGCATTGTATGGCAAGATAATATCACTAATAGCCTGCACTTCCACTTCGCTAAAGCAGCCGTTTAGTCTCTGCATATCCCACCCTCTCCCATTTTCAAGAATCAAGTCTGTTACCAACAAATTTTCCATTCCAGGGACCAAAAAGGAATTTATGCAAAAACCCTCTAAGTTAGGAACCCACTCATCCTCCCAGACTCTGATTGATCTACCATCTTCCACTCTCCATCTAACCCCTGTTTTCAATATACTAATGCCTTCCCATATGCTTCTCCAAACCATACTAGGATTAGTGCCTAATTTGGAGAGAAGTAAGTCCTCCCTAGGGTAATATTTAGCTTTGAACATTTGACTCACTAAAGTATTTGAGAATTTTAGTAATTTCCATCCTTGTTTTCCTAACATTGCTAGGTTAAACACATGTAGATCCTTAAAACCCATCCCACCTGAATCTTTAGATCTACACAATTTACCCCAATCAAACCAATGAATGTTTCTTCTACCCTCAGGTTTCATACCCCACCAAAAAGAATTCATTAATTTTTGCAGCTCATCACAGGTAGATAAAGGTAAAAGGAACGTACTCATACAAAAGGTTGGCAAGGCTTGAGCCACAGACTTAAGAAGCACCTCTTTCCCAGCCTGGGACAGGAATTTGAGACCCCACGCACCAAACTTCTTTCGAAGCCTATCAATCAGGAAAGCGAAAATCCTGCGTTTGGAACGCCCAATAAGTGAAGGTAAACCCAGGTACCTGCCTGTGTCAAGGGGAGTGCACACCCCCAGTAATGCTTTGATCTGTAATCGCAAAGGTTCAGACACATTTAGACTGAAGAAAACCCCTGATTTGCTCAAGTTTACTGCCTGACCCGAAGCCACTTCATAATCAGACAGGATGTTCATGACCTTTCTAGTCTCATCGATAGTTGCCCCAAAGAACAAAAAGCTGTCATCAGCAAAAAAAGAGGTGTGTTACTGTCGGTGCCCTTCTACAGATCTTACATCCTGAAATAAGCCCTTCTTCTTTAGCCTTTCTGATAAGTTTAGATAAGACTTCAGCACACAGGATAAAAAGGTAGGGAGTCCCCTTGCCTCAATCCTCTACCAGGGACAACTTGGTCAGAGCACTCCCCATTCACTGCCACCTTGTATTTCACAGTTGTTATGCATAGCATCATCCATCCAATCCAGGTTTCATGAAATCCCATTCTGCCCATAACTGCTTTGAGGAAATCCCAATCCACTCTATCATAGGCCTTGCTGATATCAATTTTTAAGGCAACCTGTCCATTCTTTCCTCTATTCAGTCTCTTCATATAATGTATGCTTTCAAAAGCCACCTGCACATTGTCAATTATAGACCTTCCAGGAACAAAAGCAGATTGAGTTTCACCAATAATCTTAGGGAGAACCCTTTTCAGACGATTAGCTAAGGCCTTGGCAATTATCTTGTAGATGACATTGCACAGGGCGATAGGGCGAAAATCATTCAACCTTCTAGGATTGTCAACCTTTGGTATCAGAACAATTGTGGTATTGTTTATTCCAGTTGGAAATTCCCCCTCACTAAGCCACTTTGCGCAGGCTGCTCCCACATCTGCTCCCAATGTGTCCCAAAAGGCTTGAAAGAAGCCCGGATTTAGCCCATCAGGGCCAGGGGATTTGTTAGGACTCATAGAAAATAGAGCTTGTTTAAACTCTTCCTGATTAAAAGGAGCAACAAGAGATTCGTTCATGTCAGGACTGATGCACGTGTTAATTACTTGCACCGTGTCACCCCTACTCAAATTCGTAGCCGAGAAAACATCCTGAAAGTAGCTCTGTGCTAGGTGCAATAATTCGGCTTGGTTATCAATCACAACCCCATTCTCATCTGTCAAAGAGGTAATTGAATTCTGTTGACGTCTAGTTTTGACACTAGCATGGAAAAACTGTGTGTTTCTGTCCCCTTCTGTGAGCCAGAAAACCTTAGCCCTCTGCCTCCAATAACTCTCCTCAGCTTCCAGGGTATCATTAAGTTTTCTTTTGGCTAGGAAATAAGTGGCAATGGAGTCCCTGTTTCTACTACCATGAAATCTTTCCATTTGGGACCTCCATTTTCTAATTTGGCTTTTGAATCGCATATTGAAACTCTTTCCCCACACTGCCATTTTCTGCACACACTCCTCCAAATTTTCCTGAACTGGTTTGCCCCTCTGGCTTCTCCAGTGACCTCTAACCAGATTATTGAAATCCTGCTCTTTGAGCCAAACCTCCTCGAAATGAAATCTCCTTTCTCTACTTCTACTTCTCTCCCTTTCCAGCTGGAGAAGGAGCGGAAGGTGGTCTGAATACCCAGTCATACAAGTTTTGAGGTAATGATTGTCAAAACGATTCAGCCACTCAGCCGAAGCAAAACCCCTATCCAGTTTTTCTCTAACCCAGAGCTCGGATCCTCTACCTCTTTCCCAAGTAAAACGGTTACCGTTCAGAATCAGTTCGCTCAGACCACACTCCTCAATTGTTTTGGCAAACTCCTGCATTAAGGGGTTAGGGTATACCGCTCCACCCATCTTTTCATCAGAATTCAGAATACAATTAAAATCTCCAATCACTACCCAGGGGACAGAATCATCCCTGGCTAATCTTCTCAACAATTCCCACGACTCGACATGCCTGCTACGATCAGCAAACCCATAGAAGCCCACCAATCTCCAATCCCCCTGAGAAGAGTTAGTGATAATTGCCTCAATATGATGATCAGAAAAACTTTTGATCACCACCTGAGTCCCTACTTTCCACAACAAAGCTAACCCTCCACTGCGGCCTCTTCTACTGACAGGGAATGCTCCCTCAAACTTTAATTGTTGTTTTAGTAAACTTACTCTCTGATCCTCTACTAGTGTTTCCATCAAAAATACAATGTTAGGGCATTAGGACGAAACGAGCTCCTTTAAAGAGCGAACTGCCCGGTGGTTTCCCAGGCCACGACAGTTCCAGCTTAAGCAACTCATTCCCCCCGGCGGCCCTGTTCTTTAGGGCTCGCCGAACCAATATCTGTGGAACTCCCCTTATCCTTTCCAAGAATAGAGACTTCCCCCTCCTGCCTATCCTCTCCCTCCCCCTCCCTTCCCTTCCCCTTATCCTCCCTTCTTCTCTTTCTAATATCATTTATTTCCATCTCAGTGTCTTCCCCCTTATCTCCCTCCTCCTCACCCCCTTTTTCCTTACCCTCATCATTCGCTAGAGGCTTAAAGAAAGGCCCTGTGAAAGGACAGATCATGATTTCTCTCTCCCCATCTCCTACTTGTTTGGTCGTCCCCCTCACTCCCTTCCCTCCCCCTATGTTAGTTATATCCCTCAAAGCTCCCGGTCCCCCTCCCATATTTATAGCATTGTTACTTTTAATTTTAAGTCAGTTTTTTTATTTTGAAAACTAAAATTGTATTAAATTTTTAATTAAATTTCACTTCATAAAAAAAATTCATCTAAAATGACAAAATTTTAGAAAATTGAGGCTAATTTTTTTTTTTATCCAACCCTAATAAACTGGATTTTGAAAAATTTCATCAATCGTAAAGCTAAAATTAGGGATGCTAACAACAAAGCATGGCTCCACCACTTATCATTAACAATTTAATTACTACCTCCGTTTCATATTACATGTCTTTTTAGAGATTATTTTTTGTTTCATATTACATGACATTTTATATGATCAGTACATGTTAAGTCATCTTTTTTTCTGCTATAAAACGCAAGTTTACGGAAATTAATTAGAATAATGAACTTATTATAGAATAAATAAATATTGGAATCAATTAATAAGGGGCAACGATGTCTTTTTTGCAATATTCTTAATTTCTATACAATTCTCTAAAAAGACATGTAATATGAAACGGATGAAATATATTTTTATAAAAATTGAACAATATTATATACTAGTTAATAATATTGGAAAATGTTGTTCCATCATGGTTCATGGTTAATTTTAGGTTAACTAATATTGTTCAATTTAGGATACTAAACATTTTATTCAATATTGGATTTAACCCATCCAAAATCAAAATAACTAGTTTATTTATTCTATTGGATTGGTTATAACCAAATCAATATAATTAAAAAAAAAAAGTACAAAAATAAACCTTATGGTTTGGATCATTTTCAAATATAGACTATGTGGTTTACAAGTTGGTAAAAATGTACTTTGAGGTTCATTCTGTTAGCAAATACATGTCAAATTGACTAACAATGTTTAAAAAAAAATCAAAAGTCAAAAGGAAAAGAGTTAATTTTGTTCTTATATTTATTTATTTTATAAACTAACCCCTTATTATTTAATTATCACAAACAAACCCCAAAATAAAAAATAAAAATCAAATAAGTCATCTTATCATCTTCTCAATTTCTCTTTAATTTCTTATTTTTCTTCTTCTTTCTCTCTCTTCTTTGTTAATTTGTCTCTCTCTAAAACTGAATAAGCCATCGGAGAAGAGACCACAATCATCCATACTAGGCCTATGCTCTTCCCTTAGCTTTAGCAATCAGCATCTCCGTGCATTGGATTTTGGAAATCCTATCCGAAATCGAAACTTACTGGTTAGGTAATTCAAACCTCAAATGAATTCTCTTATTTGTGAACAAAGAAAATTGAGGGGAAATTATTGGAGTATTCTACTTTGGTTTGAATTGAAATTCATATATAGTGATTCATGAAGAGTTTAAATGGGAAAGTCTTATAAACACTATGAATCTGTAGTTCCAGAAACAGCTTGGGATAAGTATCAAGTCTTGAGCATGGCTCAAAATGAAATGGATTATTGCTTCTAGCTCATTAGATGATGTTTGGTGGTCATCCTTGCGTTTCTGAGTGTGCTTTGTGATTCTTATAATGGCTTTATCTCATATGATGTACATTATATATGTAATTTTTATGACGTCATGTTTGCTTCTTTCATACCCATGAGCATCTTCAACCACGTTAATATCTCTTTCTCATGCTCAAGTATTTATTCCCTTAATCATTTTACGCTTACTTAGCCTACCACTAACGATAGGAACTGTACATCTATATTTGTTGGCCCCTGTATTAAAGATAATATTCCCTATTATCCTGTAATCAGATCTTTATCTAGTTAGAATCTTAATCTGTCTATATTACTAGCTAGGTAGAGTTTTAATATTTTTATACTTATACATTGTATTCTTATACAAACTTTTATTGTCTCACTATAAATACAAAGGCCTTAGAGCTAATCACATTTAAGGTGATTCAAACATTATTGTACACATTACTTCTCTCTATATCTCCATAATATTTATATATATCAAACTATACATCCAACATGGTATCAGTAGTCTCAACTTCCGCTTCCTCTGAATCCATCGATAATCCTCAATCAACCTCCTACAATCCGGCCTCCACCGGCACCGTCGCCGACACCTTCACCACCGCGAACGCTCCTACGTTCATCACCACCGCTGAACCACATTCGACTGCTGCCCCTGGTCAGAATCCCACCGCCGACTCCGGAGCCTCTCTCAATCCAACTTTCGAATGGCGTTTTACGTCACCGTTCCACACGAAAGATTCTGTCTTCCTCACCACAGCCGCGAGGTCCACGCCAGTAGCACAACCGCCTAATTGTTGAGCGATTTCCACAAGTGCACGGCATACGCTTGTAGTAATAAAAGATATCGATCCCACGGGGAACGCTTTTTTAAACAAAACTTATTTATAATCGGTTAAATTTACTTTTAGGTTTATGATATGGAAAAATCGTTTAATCGGTTTTGGTTTTGAAACTGCTAGAATGAGAATTAGATTAGAATATGAAGATGTTAGAAAATATCTGATTTAAAAATGAATTTGCAAAACAGGAACGTTTTAGTACTTTAGAAAAGTAAACAGGTATATTTGTTTGCATTAAGCAAAGAAACAACTTTAAACTTTGTACGAATTATAAAGATGAAATAAATGACGGAACCTCTAATTAATTGGTTTTGAACGCGACAAAACCCTTTCGGGATAGTTGCCCTTAATCAAATTAAAACGAGATGATAATTTGCCTAAGTGTTCAACAAAGTTTCCTTGTAAAGATTTGAATTAAATACGTTTTAATGAAAATACCAGCATCAATCCAATTCGGCTCATTTACCAAAGTGCTGCATAAAAATCTATCGAATAGAACGGACTTTATTAGATGAAATATAAATTGATACAAGTTTACAGAGAACATAGAGCATTGAATTCTTCGACGGCGTGCAAGTGAACGGGTTGTCAATCCTTTCCTTGGGTTTCGTTCGAGTTTGTCAGGCTCAGAGGCGAATCCTCTACTCAATCTTCTCGTTGAATCTTCGTAATAGAGACTGGGTCGGTCTACTACCAAAATGAAAACTAAACTGGAACAATGTCTAAACGCTACTGAATTTGTTATTAATTTGTAAACAATGTGTGTACATCATATTGCTTTTTACAGAATCTAAATCTAACTTCTGAATCACTTGATTCGGAATTTCTGCATAAATTCTACACTAATCTCTTTCTTCTACACATATATCATTATATGTCAATATTCTCTCATCAACTCTCCATCAACTCTTTATTTATAGATGTTGAAGAGTCTTGATCGAAGTGTTGTGTCCGTTGTGAAAAGACGTATCCGTTGTGGAGAGTCGTATACCTTGTGAAGGGACGTATACCTTGTGAAGGGACGTTCTTATCCACCTGAACGATCGCGTTCCGTCGAAAACGAAAGTGTGTAACTAGGCTTCTAAATCTCCTGCTCGTATCGAGATTTATCAAATTCACTACCGAGAATGGGGGAGCATCAATTGTACTTCGGACGAAGGGGAAAAGTGACTGGTGACGCGTGTCGCGACCGTGAAAAGGGGAAGCCGCGGTCGCGGCACGGAGCTTTTTTCGTTTTTCAGCTCTCGTTCGTGTCCTCGACTTGACGTTATTAATTTTCGTCGTCTTCGACTCCTTTTGTAGGGCTTTTCTTCTATTTTTGAGCTATATTTACTCCTATTTGGATTTTACCAAATATTTATGTACATTGCATGAAAGAAACATATTCGAGAGTAAAAGCATTCTAAATAGGTATAAATAGCATAAATTCGTAGCAATATTGATGTAATTATTTATGATATTTTAGGTATATTTTGGGCTTAACAAATCTCCACACTTAATCTTTTGCTAGTCCCGAGCAAAATTTCACTGAACTAATTCTCTAACTAATCTCTTTATGAAAATAAAACATATATCTTTGTATTACCTTTTAAATTAGTTAAGCCGAAAAGACTAACTTCGCATGGCAAATTTATACGCAAAATATCAAACCAACCTAGTATAAATACGATATATCATTCGTCTTGTATTTCCAATTTTGAATTGAAGCATTCGGGACAATGTATAAGCACGCATGTTATTGAGTCTTTCATCTCAAGGCATTTAAAAGCACAAATTTTCCTTTCCCAAACCTAAACTAATATATAAGATATATTAAAATGAATAAGTACTTGACTGTAATTTATTTGCTTGGTTACGCCCGAAATAAGGGTGGTTTCAACCGTAACCTTATACGCTTTTATTATTACTTTTTTTCTTTTTCTTTGTGTTTGCTTAAGAGGTACCGACCATGCCATGGGTGGACGCAATCGTTACTTTAAACTTATACACGCTTATTATTTTTTATATTTTTTTTAAACGTTCCTTCCATACCTCGATTGTGATAAGGGTGGTCGCAATCGTGGCCAAAAGTAAACGGTACTTAAATATTCTTCCCTTTCATACCTCGATTGTGATAAGGTTGGTCTCAATCGTGGCCAAAAGTTAAGAATTCAACTAATTGATTAATTAACATGAATTATAAAATTGTAAGTTGGGAAAAAGAAAAATAGCACATTCATCCTATATTGATTTAAAATTCAACATGTATTATGGCTAAAGTTTCCTTAAAAACTTCAATTAGTTTTAATGTAAGACGAAATCAAACCGAGCTAAAATTATTAGTTCAATTTAATGCCTATAAACCTAATTGAAAATTTAAAATAAGATTTATTGAATCATGAATTGCATGATATAAAAATAGAGATTGAATAAAGAATTTTTGTTTTAAATACATTCACTCGAGACAATTTTACTTAAAATCGTATCGGAGATTTGTGAAAAAATTTGAAAAATATTACCCGTATAGAAATATTATTTCTATCGATAATGATAACCTAAAATAATCATAAAAAATTATATGATTAATTTTAAAAATATATGAAAATGTTAAGTTATTGTGAAAAATGTTTTGCAATATATATATGTGTTGCATTTGCATGAATATCATTCGTTGCATTTATTATTTTGTTTTGCAAAATAATATCTTTGTTGAATTTATTCGTATTTCGTATTTATGTAGAAATTGATATATGTATGTCTCCTCCCACACTTAAATTGGACCATGTCCTCATTGGTGCAAAAATAATGGAGAAAATATAGAATACGAAATAAGGCATACGAAACAAAGATGTAAATTAAGCAAACGAAACATTCAACATAAAAAATAATTGTACCAAACATAATAAAAGGAAAATGTATCAAACATATAAAAAAATAAAAAAAAAATGAAAGGAAAACAACCTAAGCATGAGGTGGTGAATCGGGAGGTGTAGGTGACGTCTCCACATTGCGGCGTCGGAAAAAGGAAAGCATCCGATGCCGAGTCGATCGATGTTCACGCCTCAAAAGGTTGAGGTTGTCATTCATCACCATATTGTTTTCAACCAAATCATCAATGCGTAGATTCATTGAGCGATTGTTGGAATTGATTTGGTCCAAAATCCTCCTCAAATCTACCGGATCATCCTCCGCTTGAGGTGCGTGGGGTTGTGCTTGAGCCGGTGGTGCATCCTCCTCTCCTTCCGCATCTCCGCCGCCTTCGGTACCTACAAATTGAGAACTTGAAGCGCCACCACCCATAGTGCCACGAAGATGGGCAATACGGGTAGCATAGGAAATAAAGACGGGAGGTCCTTGGGGAAGCAATAAATGAGCTCGCTCAAGAGCCGAGATGTCCAAAAGCGGAACATACCCACGGTAGGTAGACATGTCATAGTCGGCCAATTCACCCCGTGCTCCCAACACAAGACCGGTGATAAAATTACAAAGAGGGATTTGAATTGTACTAGCCCTCGAAGCACGGAACAAATTGTCAAACATGATTCCAATACTATCAATCCTCAAACCTTTAAGCAAACTATCCAAAACATACAAATCCCGAACTTGGACCTTTGAACTCTCAACACGACCAAACAAGGAGAAACTCAAAAATTTGTGAAAGAAGAACACACAATTATCCTTAATCAACTTGCTTGAAGTGTTTTTGGAATTAAAATAATCTTGATCCGAGAGAGTTTGCCAAACAGCATCATTATCAAAATCCTTAGGCTTATCGTAAAAATCAGAAGTAGGGAATCCAAACATGTTTCCCATTGCTTCATAATCAATGGTATAAGGTATACCATTATTCCTAAAAGAAATTGAAGTTTTCTTCTTGTTCATGGATAAAGTGACCAAAAATTCCACAACATACTCATTAATACGCGGGAAACGCATATTAACGAACTCTTGCCAACCCAAAGCTTCAATAAAGGCATCAATTCGAGTAGAGAAATTTAATACTCTTACCGAATGGAAGTCTAAGAAGTGCATATCCATAAATTGGCGGTCGGCTTGTGAAAAATGTTTGAAACGAGAGGCTTCTTCCTCCGAATAGATGTCAAAATAAGCTCCGCATTGAATCCGGAGGCGATTAGCTTCCGTAACAGCGGGCTTGTTACCAACACGCTTTGTCCTAACCATGGTGATGGTGTTTAGGGGCTTATGGTATGAGAAAGAGAAGAAGAAGAAAAAGAAGTGAAAGACCAAAGCTTGAAGATGAGTTTGGGGTTGTGAAATGGAAGTGATTGAAAATAGGAAATTGGATAGAAATTGGAGTGAATAAATTGGGAAGATAAAAAGTAGATTTTTGGGGAAGAGTTTAGAGTAAGGGATTGGGTAAAAATAGAGGTGATGTGAGGTGTTGTGTAAGAGGTAGGGTTATATAGGGTGATTAGGTAAGTGAATAGGTAGAAATAGAATAGGAATAGGCAAAAATATTGGCAAAATCGGATTTAATAGGGCAATTTGGACGCGTGTCGCGACCGCGAATGGCATAGCCGCGGCCGCGGCACGCGATTTTCAGGCAATTTTTTGCCCTGAAATCGGTCCAAACCTGTTGCTCATACCGAGAATTTCTTAATTCTCGGTAGAGAATTGGTTGAAATAGCCAAAATTTGGTTCCTTTTGACTTGGTTTGTGCATTGTTTTTGTTGAAAAGGTTCCTGAACTTAATATTAATTGTTCCTGTACTAAAAACGTTAAATAAATGACATTAATTGCAAGGAAAACCAAAGGTTTTACCTTAATAAATTGAATTAAAGTATAATAAATTGATTTATGAGTAATTAATGAAACTTAAATGTTCATTTATGCATATAAGTTAAGAGAACCATATTAATTTCATAATAAGTGCATGTTAATACATATTTAACACATGAATTAAAATGATAAAAAGATAACTTAATTTATTGAAAATAAATTGAGTTACAAAATAAAATTAAACGTGGATAAATGTGTGGGAAAAAATAAAAAAAATACATTGTTAGACGAGGTGCCGCGGCCTAATCTCCCGGGCGGACCGGGGGGGTGGACAACCTCATGGCGACGTAAGCGGTGATTGGCGCCGAAAGCAACCAATCGTGGAATCAAGCTGCTCGGCAGGACCGGAGCTCGGAGATATGGAAGAGTCGCCACCCACGAATGGGAAAATGAACACCGATCCCTTGCAGGAGACCGGTGTGGGTTCGGGAAACTTAGGTACGAGCCGAGAAGGCTAGCTCCTTTCCGGAGAAAGGCTACTAGGCACCCCGACATCGCCCGGTTATGAACCACCGGCCTCCTACTCAGCATGTTAGGCGATAACGGACTAATCGTATACTTCTCTAAGTTTAAAATTCATTTGAAACCCTTTTCTTTCTCTTTTTAGAAACCATTTTGAGCATATGATATTGAAAAGCCACCTCAGTAAAGAATCACCCATTTATGTTTATAGATACACAGAGAGGGAAGAAAGAAATGATTTATTTACAACCGTATTTAAATCTTATGTTGTGTGTTTATTCTACACTAACTTATTTCCCCAAAACGAGTTTTATTTACATGGTTCGCACCTTAATCGCTGTTGGAACGATTTAGGAGCGTTTTAAAACCTCGTTTGATGAAGCTTACCCGAATCGCCGTTGGAACGACTCGAGTATTTGAAAACGTTTGAGATAAAGAACCTTTTAATAAGAAAACGTGGTTAAACATACAAGTCAATTTCGTTTTGTACAAATCCTTTAAGAAAATGATTCCAAAAATCTATTATTTGCAAAGAAAACAATTTTAATTACAATGATCCTTTAATCCGCCTTTGGAACGGATTAAGGTTTTAAAACGTGGTGTTTTGAAGACGATTTGGAATATTAACAAGAATGACTCTATTTATTTACATTAGAAAAAACTCATTAGTTTAAATAATTCAATTGAAAACTCTCTTTTTGTGATTTATTTTCCCCACTTATTTAATGGACTCTCTAATTGTTATAATTACAATAATAAACTTATTTTAACTAATATTTACACTTAAATAAAGCCCATTTGAAATATGGACCCAAGAATGGGCTCAAAGGGTAAAGAAAATAATTTGTACATAAGTATATACATTTAAATCAAAAATAGAATATAAAATAAGAGTTAATACAAAAGAAGCTATATGTATATATAAAAATAATAGGTATAATATATCTATACTTTGAAAATGTAAAAATAATAAGTAAATCCTATAACTAAGAAAATAATTCTTATCCAAAAATAATTTTATTCAATAATCACTAAAACAACCCAAATGTTCCAAAAATTATACATATACATAACTACTATAGTTTTAAATACCAAAAATACCATATGCTGATATATATTAATTATTTCTCAAAATACCAAATAACTAACATTTAAAACATAACCCAAATTAATAAAAAGGAATACATATATATACTTATACTTATATTGTAAAATGGAATAAATAATAATATACAAATATTCTAGAATGATTATATATGCTAAAGTTCTAAAATAATTTGAAAAACATATATTACATATTTATATATATGAACTAGGGATTAAAAGTTTAAAAGTTAAGAAAAAGGGACTGAAAAGGCATTTTTTATATTTTGGCAGATTTACCGACGGAAAGTCCGTCGGTAAACAACATTTAGTGACAGAATAGGTAAATTACAGCAGCACTCCTAAATGTTTCCAGATTTATTCAAAAGCTTTAAATTAAATCTAATTCAATCGTTTTTGGTTTCCGAACTACCAAAGATTTATCATAGTCGAAAACGGAAATTCCTAAACGACGTTTTTTATTTCAAAACATTATTTGGAAATTCCTTTTAAATTAAAAACTTGTAATTACAACGTTTTCGATACCCGAACTACCTTTTATCGGATCACGGTTCGTATTGGGACATCAAAACGAGGTTTTTTATTTTAAAACAAAACCGAATTTTATTTAACACGAAACGAAAATTAAATAAATACGCTAATTAAATAAAATGTGATAAAATAAATAAATGACTAAATGAATAAAAACTATAGCATAAAAATAGAAGAAGAGAATAAATTAAATAAAATAAAGAGTCTAGTCCTCGGATAATACCTTGAATTCGGTATCTGACAGTTGAAGCCGATTGATTCCACGAACCACGAGCTCCCGTTTTTTATAAAAAAAAATTAGTAAAAATTAAACTTAGGAAATTTAGAGATTTTCAATTTTTAGGAAAAAAAATGTTTTTTCCTAAAAAAATCAACTTCCTCTCTCTAGAAAAATATCTAGTGTGAGAAGCTCTCTAAGGATTCCTCCTCCCTTTCTCCTCCTCTTTTCCCTTTTTTTTGCATGGGGATCCGTGCCTTTTATAGGCAAACGGGTCCCCGGACCAATGGGCGACGCCCAAAAGAAATTGGGCGTCGCCCATTGGGGTTGGGCGGCCGCCCAACCTAGTGTTGGGCTGCCGCCCAAAAGAAATTGCACCCCGCGGCCGCCGAGTGCGCGTCCCGCGCCGCCGGACGCTCACACGTCGCGGCCGCCGAACGCGCGCTTCGCGCTACCGGGCACGTGCGCTCAGCGTCCCACGAGAGCGCGCCCCATGCCACCGGACCCGGGCATTGCTCGGACGTCGAGAGCGTGCCACTTGCGGTGCGTCCGACGGACGTCGAGCGCATGTCCCGCGCCGCCGAGCGGGCGTTCGACCATTGTCGTCCGCGTGCCGGATGCCGCTAAGCACCCGCGTCGTGCCGCTAATTTTCCTTCGCTTATTATTCTTTATATTTTTTTTTGTTTTTCAAAACTTCCGGAATCAATCACTTCAACCGTCTTGTTTTCAGGTTTTTGTCACAGGTTCTCCGACTCAGTGTCTACAGTTGCCCCTACTTTTCTATTTTGACAGTGATGTGTGTGTTTCGAAAATGTTTTTTTGCTAACGTAACACATGCAATGTAAAACATATAAAAGTAAAAGACACGTAAAAAGTAGGAGGGAGCATACCTGACCTTCGCGTTGCGCGCTCTGGTGTCGTTCTCTGATTCCTTCCATCCTCGCCTCTGAATTGGCCGTCGGTGGATGTTTTTCTCTCGGAATCTAGCGTACGTTGACTATGGGTAAGAATGGCTCGAAAGCAACCTCGGTCGTGGACCGTAGGTAAGATGGCTAAAAAGCTACCTCGGTCGTGAACCGTATGTAAGATGGCTAAAAAGCTACCTCGGTCGTGAACCGTAGGTAAGATGGCTAAAAAGCTACATCGGTCGTGAACCGTAGGTAAGATGGCTAAAAAGCTACATCGGTCGTGAACCGTAGGTAAGATGGCTAAAAAGCTACCTCGGTCGTGAACCGTAGGTAAGATGGCTAAAAAGCTACCTCGGTCGTGAACCGTAGGTAAGATGGCTAAAAAGCTACCTCGGTCGTGAACCGTAGGTAAGATGGCTAAAAAGCTACCTCGGTCGTGAACCGTAGGTAAGATGGCTAAAAAGCTACCTCGGTCGTGAACCGTAGGTAAGATGGCTAAAGAGCTACCTCGGTCGTGAACCGTAGGTAAGATGGCTAAAGAGCAGAAAAGTTCTTTCTAACGATTCTGGATTCTTTTAAAACACCATTGTCTGGAGCTAGTGTCTCGGAGGTTTAATGGGAACGTGTTTTGGTCTGGAATGATATCGACTAACGATTGTTTTTCTGTTGACTGTCGTCTGTACTTTGACTGGTGTCACTGTTCTGTAAAAATTGGCTGTTGTTTGGAGTTCATATCTTGACAGTATTGGTTGCTGTCTGAGAGAAATGCAGGCTGAAACGGACTGCAAATCGGAGGTCTGTGCACCTAGTAATTAATTATTTACTTTTTACCTTTATGTCAAATCGTACTTTTTTCACTATTTACGGGAATGTCATTCCATTTTCCTATATAAGGTGGTGGGGTTTCATTTCAACCTCACACCTTCTCTCTCCTCTTTCTATCACTAGACTTCAATTTGGATTATTCTCGGGATGGATTTAGATGAATGGGATGGCACTAGAGGCATGGACGATGTTTACGTAAACCTGGATAGAGTGGATACCTTTCACGACCCTACGACGCATTTGAGCAGAACACGCTGCAACGAGGTAAGTAATTTCTCACTTTTATTCGATTCGAACTCTAGGCTTTAGCATTCCTATACGAACATGATTTGCATGCTAACCCTTAGACTGCCTTAAAGGACTTTAGCTAGAAAACGTGAATTCCTTTATTTACAAGTAACACATGTTTATTTTTGTAAGAATGCGCGCTATATGCATGTGAATAGTGACACTACGAATTTATGCATGCTAACAGTAAAAACGACGTGAATAGTGAAGACGTGAATAATGCACATGAATAGTGAAAACGTGAATAGTGCAAATGAATAGTAAAAACGTGAATAGTAAAGACTTAGCTAATGCACGTGAATGTGAATAGTGCACGTGAATAGTGAAAACGTGAATAGTGCACGTGAATAGTAAAAACGTAGCTAATGCACGTGAATAGTGAAAACGTAAATAGTAAAAACTTAATAAATGCACGTGAATAGTAAAAACGTGAATAGTGCACGTGAATAGTAAAAACGTGAATAGTGCACATGAATAGTGAAAATATGAATAGTAAAAACTTAACTAATGCACGTGAATAGTAAAGCCTAATCTATGCTCATCGTCACCGCAGACGAGGGTGGATCAAAGAATTGACTAAACCTTACGTGAATGACCCTACCGGAGAGATTTTTACAGAAAATTGGTCCTAACTGACCGGATGTCTCTAGGTTAGAAAATGAAAGAATACCTAGTCTTAACGCGTTCTTATCAATTGCATGCTTTAGGAGCTGTATTTAAATTTTCTTATCTTGTTCCTTTTTAGTTCATTGAGATTTCGGGGACCACCGCCGAGGTTCATTCGTGGTATGATAGGCTAGGCGCCGCGGCGAGAGCTCGCGTGCGTGAGTTGGGCTTCGAGCCCTTTATTGCAGCGCTGCCCCGCACCAATGGGGTATGCGATCCTTTTGGCCTACGGGCCTTGTGTGAGCGGTGGGTTGATTCGACCCACACCTTCCACCTTTCCTTTGGGGAGATGACTATCTCGCCTCGAGATTTTTCGCTATTGACCGGATTGTGAAGGAGCAACACTCCCGTCCCTTTTCATTTTGGTATGATGCGACCGCGAGTCGACCCTGCTAGGCTCGCTGCCTTGATTGGATCGGGAGTTCGCCTATGCGCCAAGTCTACTCCGGCGAAGTTTGTTTCCACCGCGAGCCTCTTGAGTAGACGAGATTTTTGCGAGACTGACGATACCGACTTGGCGGTTCGTAGCTTCTTGGTATATGCTCTGAGTGAGACGATTTTCCACACAAAGGGCGGGAAGGTACATGCGGGCCTTATTCAGGCGCTCAGCGATTTGGATGCAGCGGCTTCCTACGATTGGGCGGGGGCAGGCTTAGCCTTTCTTTACAAGTTTTTGGATCTGACTTGCCGGAAGCGCAAGGACTTTGGTGGTTATACCTTTGCTCTGCTGGTACGTGACGTCTTCTTGACTTATCCTTCTTATCTTCTTCGCATTTTTCACACTCCTAGTCCTCGTTTTTACCGCAGGTGTGGGCGTATGAGAGACACATCCTTCCCAGCCGGTCTCGATCTCGACCGAGAGTACTGAGGCCGCCTTTCATGACTCAGTGGAGGGATTTTGACTTGAGCGCCGAGAGGAGTCGGACAGTGTCGCGGCTTCTGGATCGGATCGACTCGCTGACCCTCACACAGGTAGATTTTGCCTAATCATGCTTGGTTTTTTGTTTGAATCTTTCTGACTTTCTCTTTGTGCATTTTTTTAGATTAAGTTCCGATGGGATGACCTCGACTTCGGCCCTGGTTATACATATGTATCGATGATCCAGGAGTAGCAGTGTGTGCTCACCGGCCCCTGCGTGCGGGCGTGGTATTTAGGGGATCGAGGCATCACCGGAGTTAGGGACGCTCACTCGACGCCGGACGAGATCCCCGTCTCTATGTTCGCGGTGCGGACCCTGCCACTATCGATCATTCGTCGGGATGTGACCCGTCGGTATGTTGGTAGAGCGGTGTGGATTCACGCCGGGGGCCGTGAGCCTTACTTGTCTACTCTGCTGAGCGTGAGGGATGCCCCGGCGGCGGCGATGGAGGTGAATCCGGTGGCGGATGTATTTTCGAGGGAGGCTGTCGCGGCAGTCTTTGGTCAGGAGGAGGTCCCGGTAAGTGATTCCATTCCCTTTTTATTTTACCCCTTTTATTCATGAGATGTTCAGAGGTTTTATGGTGTGTTTTGTTTGCAGGAGGGATCCTGGAGGAGTGCCCACTTATCTGATTTCTTCGACGGCACTCGGGCTCAGACGCCAGTGTGCGAGCAGCCCTACTATGTTGGCGAGTCCTCCAGCGCTGCCCGACCGGAGAGGTCTTCCCTAGGCGTGCCTATACCAGACTATGGGAGAGATTATGCTACGATCTGCTATGACGAGTCCGGGGCACCTTACGCGGGATTTGAGGCGGCCCCTCTTATCTTCTCCTCGAGGGTCCCGTTTGATCCCTCGGACGCTTCTCTGACCACGAGAGAGACTTGTACGGATTACGTGGGTCTGTCTGGTTATCTCCGAGACCGCCTCAGCTTGCGCTGCACCGATCACCTGGTATGTATCATTACTTTACTTTAGTGTAGTGAAATGTATGCATGTATGTATGATTTATGTTTTTGCCTATGATGCTTTTTATCTGTTCTTTTTTTCTTTTTCTGTAGAGTGATCTGCATGCCCACGAGCGGAGACAGAGCGAGCTAGTACGGGAAGCTGATGCCCGAGTTGGTCATATGTATCAAGAGAGGAACGACCACTGGTCGGGGATGATGCGACGGGAGACTGAGGGTCGCCTTGCCGTCGAGGAGAGGGCGCGTGATGAGTCGATCAGACGCCTTGCTGCAAAGGAGAGAGCACGAGCTGCTGATGAGAGAGCACGAGTTTCTGATGAGAGAGCACGAGTTTCTGATGAGAGAGCACGAGTTTCTGATGAGAGAGCACGTGCTGCCGAGGAGGCACTATCTGCGGAGCGGGCATCACACCTGAGGGATTTTGAGAACTATTGGGACTTTCCTCCGTATTAGGCTCGTCATGTATTGCTTTGTAGCTTTCATTATTGCTTTGTAGCTTTCATTGTTGCTTTGTAGCTTTTATTAGGATTTCTCCGATGTATAGCTGATGTATAGGGAGTGGGGTGGATAGTAGGTAGGCTTCTTGTGAAAAGTAGGACAAGAAATGTATAACCCGTGATTCATATTACCATGCATTCGGTAGATTATAATGATTCCAATCATTCTCGTCAAATATATTCATGCCTCTATTTATTTACAAACAACAGAAATACTTAGTCTCTTATACATTGTTTTTGTAATTGCTCAAGTTATAACTATTGTTACCAGGACCCGCCTTTCGGTTTTCGGATCCCGGCGATTTTTCTCCTCCCCTTTTACTATCCCGGAATTTTTAAATGAGTGCCCTTTCGGGTTTTCACCCATTGGGATTTCCCTTATTGTTGCATAGGTCGCCCTTTGCGGGTTTTCAACCCATCGGGAATTTTTCTTTATTTTTCCTTTTTTTTTACGAAAAGTATTTTTTAAGCCTATCCAGGTTGGTAGGTTCGGAGAATTCCATGCCGTCCATTGTGGTTAACTTCACCGCTCCTTTGCTTAGTATCTTCTTTACGACGAATGGTCCTTCCCAGTTAGGCCTGAACTTCCCCCTCGGGTCGGTGTGCGTCACACGGATCTGTTTCAGCACCAAATCTCCTTCTTTGATAGGGCTGGTCTTGACTTTTTTATTGAAAGCCCGAGCCATCCTTCTTTGATATAACTGTACATGGTAAAGGGCTTCCATCCTTTTCTCATCAACTAACGCCAACTGCTCATATCGCCTCTTCACCCATTCCGTTTCGGGAATTTCTGCTTCCACTACGATTCTCAACGATCGCTTTTCGATCTCAATCGGCAGGACTGCTTCTGTTCCGTATACCAAGGAGAATGGCGTTGTCCCAGTCGAGGTTCTGATTGTCGTGCGATAAGCCCACAACGCGAGTGGGAGGTGCTCATGCCAATTCCGATGTGATTCCACCATCTTTACGAGAATCCTTTTAAGGTTCTTATTAGCTGCTTCTACTGCCCCATTAGCCTGTGGACGGTACAGAGAAGACCTGTGATGTTCAATGCCATATTCTCGGAAAAGATTCCTTACTTCCCCCTGAAACTGGACTCCGTTATCCGTGATCATATGATGAGGCACTCCGAACCTGGTGATCAAGTGTTTTTCAATGAACTTTCTCATCTGCTTGGATCCCAGTTTGCTAAACGACTCTACTTCTACCCATTTGGTGAAATAATCGATGGCGACTGCAATAAACTTATGTCCATTTGAAGCATTAGGCCTTACTTTGCCGATGATGTCAATGCCCCAGGCAGCGAATGGCCAAATAGGTGCTAGCACATGTAGTTCCATGGCCGGAAGATGACTGCAATCGCCGTGGATTTGACAATCGTGAGATTTCTTTGCATACTCGTTACAATCTCTTTCCATGGTGAGCCAATAGAAGCCTTGTCTGATAATTTTCTTAGCTAGTACTGCTCCTCCCATATGGGCTCCACAAATTCCCGAATGTACTGATTCCATTGCCTCACGGGCTTCTCCCGCATCCAAGCATCTGAGTTGTAATCCATCAACGTGCCTTTTGTAAAGCAAGTCGTTGTGGATGACGAACTGACGAGCTAGCCTTCTAATCACAGCTTGATCCCTAGGTTCTGACTCTGCCGGATATGTCCCATCTTTCATGAAGTTCACGATATCGAAATACCATGGTTTTTCATCTGTCCCTAACAGCATTACATCCTCGTAACATGGTTTGTGAGATCTTCTCAATACCAACGGCTTCGAAGCAAGGTTCCGGGGGTTGTCCCAAACTGACACCAAAGTAGCCAAGGCATCCGCCGCCTGGTTCTGTGCTCGAGGAATATGATAGAAACGACATTCCTTGAATCTTTGTGCCAACCCTTCTAGCTGATGTAGATATGGACGTAGTCTTTTTTCTCTTACCTCCCAGTTTCCTTGTGCCTGTTCAATGATCAACTTTGAGTCCCCCCAGATTTCGACATATGACGCTCCCAGTGCCGCTAATGACTCTAAGCCATAAATGCACGCTTCATACTCAGCCATATTATTGGTGAGAGGGAAGGATAACTTCTTGGCCATCGGGATCCTTTCTCCTTCCGGTGAGGTAAGTAGTACTCCTACTCCGGCTCCATTCGAATTAACTGCTCCGTCGAAGAACATTTTCCACGGTATAACTTCGATTGCGTTCAAGTGCTCATCGGGGAAATCATAACTTATCTCTTCTTCCTCTGCATTCAGGGGCTGGTTGGCCAGAAATTCTGCCATGGCCCTCCCTTTGATAACCTTCTTCGTCACATATTCAATATCAAACTCGGACAAAAGTAACAACCATCTGGCTAACTTCCCCGTCAAGGATGGAGTTCGGTATAGATACTTCACGGGGTCCATCCGAGAAATAATGATCACTTTATACGATTGGAAATAGTGTCGCAGTTTCTTTGGCAACCATACTACTGCCACACATGTCTTTTCGATCATGTTGTACTTGAGCTCGTACTCCAGGAACTTCTTACTCAAATAATACACCGCGTGCTCCACACTGGTGTCTCCCTCTTGAGCCAACATTTCCCCAATAGATCGCTCCTCAATCGCTACATAGAGGAGAAGCGGCTTTCCTAGTTTAGGCGGTCTCAGCACTGGCGGATTAGACAAATAGCTCCGGACGCTCTCCAAAGCTTGCTGACACTTATCATTCCAAACAGCGGGTTGGTCTTTCCTTAGCAACTTAAAGATTGGCTCGCAGATTGCGGTGAGTCTTGCTATGAACCGACTGATATACTGAACCTGCCCCAGAAACCCTCTCACTTCCTTCTCATTTCTCGGCGCCGGCATCTCCTGTATGGCCTTCACTTTATCAGGATCCACCTCGATTCCCTTATTTCCGATTACATAGCCTAAGATTTTCCCCGACGAAACGCCGAAAAAGCACTTCTTCGGGTTTAGCCTTAGCTTGAATTTTGCGATTCGGGCCAAAAACTTCTCGAGCGCGGCAAAATGCCCTTCTCTTGTCTCTGATTTGACCATCATATCATCCACGTAGACTTCTACCTCCTTGTGTATCATATCATGGAACAGTGCTGTGGCCATTCTCTGGTAAGTTGCCCCGACGTTTTTCAAACCAAACGGCATTACCCTGTAACAGTATATCCCCCACTCAGTTGTGAACGAGGTTTTCGCTTTGTGCTTTTCGCCCATCTGAACTTGCATGTAGCCCATGAAACCGTCCACATTCGTGTGTAATACACTTGACGCTGCGCTGTCGATCAATACGTCGATATGAGGTAATGCGAACTCATCCTTGGGGCATGCCTTGTTAAGATCTCTGTAATCAACGCACATTCTCACTTTGTCGTCCTTCTTTGCGATGGGCACCACATTTGCGACCCAAGGGGGATAGTCGATTACTTCAATGAATCCTGCTTCTAACTGTTTCTTCACCTCCTCTCTGATCTTATCTGCCCATTCTGGTCTCATACGTCGGAGCTTCTGCTTTACGGGCTTCGCTTCGGGGTAAGTTGGAATGCGGTGGGTTACGATTGATTGATCAATTCCAGGCATGTCTTCGTATGTCCAAGCGAATACAATTTCGTATTTTTTAATTATTCTCTCAAATTCTTTTCTCTCTTCAATAGTTAATGCTTGAGCAATTTGTATAAGTTTAGGATTTTCATCCGTACCAAGATTGAAAGTTGACATTTCTATTGTATTGATTTCAAATGCAGGCATGTTATATGAATGAGAATGCATGGAATGATCATGATCGACATCAAGCAAGTAAGCAAAATCAGAATTCATTTCATTGATAGCATGGGTGATTACATCATCTAACTCAAACAAAGCAGTAATACAATTTTCATCATTAGGGCCTTCGGACTTCTCGTGAATTTTGGAGGTACTAGGCTCATCTCCCGCTCCCGTAGTTGCTTGAATAGTGATGACCTGCTCCTCGGCATTTAAATCCAGCATCATAATCTCCTCGGTAAAGCAGCTCGCCTTTCCACTGCCCCAGTTGGCCACATCATTGAAGATCTCAAACCCTGGCATAATCTTTCCTTCAGCACTAACAGCCACTTCCGACTCATCGTCAGACGCATCCCAGATGTTGATCAGAACCCTCTGATTGATACCTTCCTCATCGGAGGAACTTCCCCAAATGTCCACGACCATCAGATCCATTATGTGAGGGACATTTGGATTTATGTAGGAAGGGTCCGACGATCCATACCGAGCCCAGCCTATCAGTTCTTCATAGTCCTTAAGGAACACTCCATTCATTCTTCTAGCCATGAGTGGAATAGCACCCTTTCGGATGCACATGAGTTGCTCCTGATCACTCAAGGTGACTCGACACGAGGCATACTTGAACCTCCATCTTCTAGCATAATCCACGAATGCTTCCTCAGGAAACTGCTTGATTCTTTCTAAATCTTCCAACGACCCTGTCCACGGAATGTACCTCTCATACCTCTGCACAAAGGCCTCCATGAGGGATCCCCAGTCCCCTTTTATCTTTTCCGAGAGCATTCGGTGCCACGTCAAAGCTTCTCCTATGAGTGTCTTTGGAAAATGCTGGACTAACTCACTTCGGTAGAGTCCCGTGTCAAACATGTAGGCACGGAAACGGTTTATGTGATCAATGGGGTTCTCATCTCCCTTATACTTAGACATGGCTGTTACTGCTTCAGGTGTCTCCTCTTCGGGTAATGCAGGCATTTCCTCCGGACATTCCCGTGCGGCGTATTTCTTGATGAATCTCTTAGTCATTTTTGCCCAATCTGCTTTAACGTGCATTGGAAGAGACATGTACCACACTAGTGAATCTCCTGCCAATGAGTTGCAAAACAAGCTCGTGATCTCCTCCTCTTTGAAACCTAGAGGACCCATAGCCGACAGATAAAAATGCAAGTGCTCCATGGGGTCCTTCCCTTCATTATACTTGTTGACAGTTGGAAACGGTCGTTTGATAGGCCCAATTTGCATCGCGCTGTATTCCCCTGCCCGTATTTCGTCTCTTCGATACTTCATCAAAAACAAGCTTGACATCAGTGACCAATCATGCTTAGTCGCGTCAGGTAGCGATTGAAACCACTTCAAAGGTTCGCCCACCAGCGAAAGATGGAACCATGGAGCGACTTCTTCCACTTTGTATGGCTCTCCAAACATAGCACACACGTATCCATACAAATGAGCTTCGGGGTCTTCTACCCCACTAAACAATTTCAACACAGGCATGATCCTCCGAGATGATACTTCCTCGGTTTCCTCAGTTTTAGTTCTATCGTCCCCCACCTCTTCCGTTGGCTCTTCCTCCTAAACAGACACGTATAAACCATTCCCCACATTCATTTTCTCATCGGAGTCCAACAACTCCTCTTCATTTTCCTCGAAGGATTCCATCACTACATTTTCTTTCAGGCCGACTCCGATCATGCTCACCCTATGATTAGGCAATGGATTACGCCTAGTGGAAGGGTTCGCTGACGAAGGATCAGCTATCTTTTTCTCCTCGATTAAATCCTGGATTTCGTGTTTCAACCTCTCACAATTCTCAATTGTATGCCCATAATTGCTGTGGAACTCGCAATATCCCCTAGCTTGTATCTGCGGAGGAGGCGGTGTCTTGTTATAATGAGTAAGAGCTTTCAGCAGCCCCTTTTTCTGCAATCGTTCTAAAACTTTTGCGTAAGTCTGATCGAACTTGACGAACTGCCTCTTTTCAATAGCATTAAGATCAAGCACTTTCACTGCTGTGGATTCCGTACTCGCACTAGGCCCTCCGGCACTATGTCCAGACTTCGTCCATTTGGTATAAGCTTTCTTCGGCTCTCCATCCCCTTCAACAGTCAAGGCACAACTATACATCTGATTGAAATCAGTAAATGGCATATACCGCAACTCATTCTTGATATACGGCAACGTGTTGCCAACCACCATTCGGATCTGATCCTGCTCGAGCGGCTTTTGTTTCATCACTGCGGCCTTAGCCCTCCATCTTTTCACAAAATCGGAAAAGGATTCCCCAGCCTGTTGCTTAGTGCTCTCTAACTCTTTCAAAGTGACCTCCAGCATGGTGTTAAAGCTATACTGAGCGATGAATGACTTCGCTAATTCCTTCCAATCCTTCTTTGTCACCATTGGTAACGCATGAAACCATGTGAGGGCAGCCCCCTCTAAATAGGTGTTAAACAGCCCTAGGACCTGATCCTCCGTCAGGATCGTGTGCTTCATCACCGCAACATACTGATTCATGTGAGCGGTGGGATCTCCCGTTCCATCGAACTTTTTCATGTCAGGGAGCTGAAATTTCAGAGGCAAAGCTGTTGCCGACAAACAATTCTTCAAGTTATAAAAGTCCTGACTTCCGGAACTTCCTCCGCGCAAGTCCTGCACTTCCTGCGTGATGTGTTGCTTCCACTCCTCTTCCTTAGCTTTCTCTTTTTCCAGCTGTTTTTGGATATAATCCTGATAATCCTCCTCATTCCCAAAGCGAGGGCCATCGTTCACCTCATTCTCAGCACGCTTACTACCACTCTTGTTGTCCTTCAGTGCTAACTCAGCTAGCTGGGCCAAGATTGCGGCCAGCTGATCATTGATATTGTTCACAGAGTTTTCCAATTCAGCCACCTTCTCGTCGGTCGCAGACATACTGACGGAAGACTGAGTATACCCAGACGAAGATGATTCAGAAGCCACAACTACTGATTCTGAACTGTCTACTCGTAGCTGATCAAACTGTCTGACAAGCCGATCACTCTCTTGAAACCACAACCGCTTAATGATGACGTCTGCGCGAACGGTATCCATTAGTATGTATGCATGATTTTTATATGCATGATTCGTGGTGTGTGCGTTTATTTATTTACGATTATAAGATAAGAAGAACAAACGTTAGTTCTATTTACACGTATCACAACATCTCTCTTCCACCCTTATTCCTCCACACACTCGTTGGTCCAGGTCTCTTTCCTAGGATTTTGGTTTGGGGCTCACATTGCGGTCCAGGGGACGCGTGATGCCGTCGATTATTGCGGGAAAGTAAATCATCCATCAGACAATACAGTTCGTTTTGACGTATCAACGTTCAGTGACTAAGAAATCGACCAAGTTGGATTGTCCTTTCGGAATAACTCGTCTTTCGTCCTTTCGTGAGACGCATTAGTTCGGGTTTTGACTCCCTTTGAGCGCATCTCAGTTTTTAGATGGGGTACGAGTTATTCTTCTAGTCCAATCGTTCGTTATCGTCAATGACTCGTTCCCTTTTGTTCGCGCGGGTTTGTGTCTCGATTTTTGGATTACAACGGGATCTTTTGGATCTATCGAGAGACATAACCATGTGTTCATTTAGTGATGGAATCACTTTTGGATTTTATTTTAGGGAACGGACTCATCGCGTAACGCGTTTGTTCTTAGCGTCGAGGATCCGTTTGCTCATTTTAGCTACGTGAAAAGACGGCGAGTCTTATTTTGAGCGCACGGTAACCTTTCGGCTAGCAACAGTTCGTTGTTCTTCCCAATCCTACAGGATATATCATCTTAGTGTGGTTATAGAAAATCAACGTTTCATTGAATCGCATGTTTATTCAAAGCGAGGACATCACCGTTCTCTTTCCTTTAGGCACGAATTAAGCAAACACGTACATCGGGCCATATTTCTTACAGTTTTGGTAACGGTCGAAATGATCGAGTCGTTAGTCAAAACCCGCAGTCTCGTCCATATGGCGCAATTATATGGTTTGGCTTAATTCGGCTTCGAGATTTTAAACGGGGTATACACTCGTCCGAGGCACGTATTCAATGACATTGGTTTATTTTCTTTAACTACCCTCGGGATTGATATATATCGTAGTCTCGGAATGATTTTGGGTCGTTTAGTTTATTTTTCTTTTCTTTTGTTTTCTTAGTCACCTTTACGGACACATCCATTTCTCTTAAGAACGACACGAGGCATAACGTAAAAGCTCGTCTTTCATTCGGAAGGGACGGGCTACTTGTGTGAAACTTTTCACGTTATGACAGGGTCGTTCAGGACAGAAATGTTCTTCGTTTTCGTTTCGTCTTGATCTCGTTTTATCCCAATTTATTTAAAGAATGTGAATAACGGCTACTGTTAATATAGTCTTTTGTATCGAGATGTAATTATCCTTAATACCAAACCGATTCATACTAATACGTGCTTACGTCATAACGCATTTCCTGAACATGTGCCTTCGTCGGGACACCGAAAGGGACAAGGCGGGTCGCACATGTTCATTCATATGAGATGACTAAGTCGTCTTTAGTTCAAATCGTTTCGATGTTTTTTAGGGTAATTAGTATGTCGATTCATAAGTATATATTAACACATCGTCCCATTTTCTTTACATACTTTAGGATTAGATACGTATCATGGCGGTTTGAAAACACGAACTGATTCATTTATCACATCAAAAATAGTAACGGGTAATCCTATGGAAACTTCTAAGGCTACTATATGCTGACACGGCTGACCGCGGGACCTCACAGGACCGCACAGATTCGCCCCTAACGAATGGATGGGGACCCTCTGGCGCCTTACTATAAGGGGGAACTTACGCTAGCCTCTTTCGAGCGACGAATGGACTCTCGCTAGAGGTTTCGCGGAAATTACCCAAAGGGTTTGCAATAATGCATATGAATGCATACGAAAAGAAGTAAAACGATCTGTCCCCGTTAAGGGCTTAATACACGCCTTCCGGAATCAAATTTCTCGCTTCCCCAGCAGAGTCGCCACTTGTTAGACGAGGTGCCGCGGCCTAATCTCCCGGGCGGACCGGGGGGTGGACAACCTCATGGCGACGTAAGCGATGATTGGCGCTGAAAGCAACCAATCGTGGAATCAAGCTGCTCGGCAGGACCGGAGCTCGGAGATATGGAAGAGTCGCCACCCACGAATGGGAAAATGAACACCGATCCCTTGCAGGAGACCGGTGTGGGTTCGGGAAACTTAGGTACGAGCCGAGAAGGCTAGCTCCTTTCCGGAGAAAGGCTACTAGGCACCCCGACATCGCCCGGTTATGAACCACCGGCCTCCTACTCAGCATGTTAGGCGATAACGGACTAATCGTATACTTCTCTAAGTTTAAAATTCATTTGAAACCCTTTTCTTTCTCTTTTTAGAAACCATTTTGAGCATATGATATTGAAAAGCCACCTCAGTAAAGAATCACCCATTTATGTTTATACATACACAGAGAGGGAAGAAAGAAATGATTTATTTACAACCGTATTTAAATGTTATGTTGTGTGTTTATTCTACACTAACTTATTTCTCCAAAACGAGTTTTATTTACATGGTTCGCACCTTAATCGCTGTTGGAACGATTTAGGAGCGTTTTAAAACCTCGTTTGATGAAGCTTACCCGAATCGCCGTTGGAACGACTCGAGTATTTGAAAACGTTTGAGATAAAGAACCTTTTAATAAGAAAACGTGGTTAAACATACAAGTCAATTTCGTTTTGTACAAATCCTTTAAGAAAATGATTCCAAAAATCTATTATTTGCAAAGAAAACAATTTTAATTACAATGATCCTTTAATCCGCCTTTGGAACGGATTAAGGTTTTAAAACGTGGTGTTTTGAAGACGATTTGGAATATTAACAAGAATGACTCTATTTATTTACATTAGAAAAAACTCATTAGTTTAAATAATTCAATTGAAAACTCTCTTTTTGTGATTTATTTTCCCCACTTATTTAATGGACTCTCTAATTGTTATAATTACAACAATAAACTTATTTTAACTAATATTTACACTTAAATAAAGCCCATTTGAAATATGGACCCAAGAATGGGCTCAAAGGGTAAAGAAAATAGTTTGTACATACGTATATACATTTAAATCAAAAATAGAATATAAAATAAGAGTTAATACAAAAGAAGCTATATGTATATATAAAAATAATAGGTACAATATATCTATACTTTGAAAATGTAAAAATAATAAGTAAATCCTATAACTAAGAAAATAATTCTTATCCAAAAATAATTTTATTCAATAATCACTAAAACAACCCAAATGTTCCAAAAATTATACATATACATAACTACTATAGTTTTAAATACCAAAAATACCATATGCTGATATATATTAATTATTTCTCAAAATACCAAATAACTAACATTTAAAACATAACCCAAATTAATAAAAAGGAATACATATATATACTTATACTTATATTGTAAAATGGAATAAATAATAATATACAAATATTCTAGAATGATTATATATGCTAAAGTTCTAAAATAATTTGAAAAACATATATTACATATTTATATATATGTACTAGGGATTAAAAGTTTAAAAGTTAAGAAAAAGGGACTGAAAAGGCATTTTTTATATTTTGGCAGATTTACCGACGGAAAGTCCGTCGGTAAACAGCATTTAGTGACAGAATAGGTAAATTACAGCAGCACTCCTAAATGTTTCCAGATTTATTCAAAAGCTTTAAATTAAATCTAATTCAATCGTTTTGGGTTTCCGAACTACCAAAGATGGATCATAGTCGAAAAAACGGAAATTCCTAAACGACGTTTTTTATTTCAAAACATTATTTGGAAATTCCTTTTAAATTAAAAACTTATAATTACAACGTTTTCGATACCCGAACTACCTTTTATCGGATCACGGTTCGTATTGGGACATCAAAACGAGGTTTTTTATTTTAAAACAAAACCGAATTTTATTTAACACGAAACGAAAATTAAATAAATACGCTAATTAAATAAAATGTGACAAAATAAATAAATGACTAAATGAATAAAAACTATAGCATAAAAATAGAAGAAGAGAATAAATTAAATAAAATAAAGAGTCTAGTCCTCGGATAATACCTTGAATTCGGTATCTGACAGTTGAAGCCGATTGATTCCACGAACCACGAGCTCCCGTTTTTTATAAAAAAAAATTAGTAAAAATTAAACTTAGGAAATTTAGAGATTTTCAATTTTTAGGAAAAAAAATGTTTTTTCCTAAAAAAATCAACTTCCTCTCTCTAGAAAAATATCTAGTGTGAGAAGCTCTCTAAGGATAGCCGAAAGTGAAGATTTCGCCTTCTCGACGAAAACTGAGACGTACTCGTCGTTTATTAGTAAAACGCACGGTACAGAAGAATTCGAGTATCCAGTCGCCTATTATTGGAAATCGCATTTGGGCGAATTTTGTCCACCCTAAGCGCTCCATATATCGGCTCATTTCATCAGTAATGCCTAATTGGTCGTTAAGGAATTTATCCATATACAACATTCCGGTGAAGAATTTGTAACGGTGATTCCAATAACGCCTACCTTCATCGTGGTTGAAGATAGGAAAAGGCGCCCCGTATCGCTTGGATAAGTCTGGGCGTTTGTTGATTGAGGCAGCATTGTGCCTAGGTGATTTGTATTTGGTAGGCATGGTGCAAAGTTAGTGTAACTTTAGCAAAGAACGGTGTTTGCGAAGAAAAATCAGAGTTCTGACAAAGATGAAAAGAATTGGAACATAACCTGAATCCTCTAAGATTAATTTATAAGAGTTTAGGATGAAAAGAGGTATTGTTTTAATCATGAAAAGGTATAATTTGTACCTTTCTGGAATGAAGAAACTTAATGTTTCAATTGCCAAGAGGTTCGTCGAAAGGGTGAGAGTGTTTCAGGCCTGATAGTGCAGGAAATACACGTGTCGCAACCGCGAATGGCAAAGCCGCGGTCGCGACACGCTGATTTCCTTGCGGAAATCAGGCATCAAAGCCACCTCTTGATTCACGGTAGAGAATTTAAATATTCTCGGTATGACCAGAGAAATCCGAATCAACATAGACAATTCTAAAACAGAGTATTCTCGGCAGGAAATTTCCAATTCTCGGCAGAGAATTGCCTTAAACTACAAAATCATCCTAATTTCCTAAAAATTAAATCTAAAATCATGAAATAAAAATATTTACGCTACTAAATCATAACATAAAGTAATCTAATCATAAAAATGACATTTTGAAATAAAAAAAATAAAAAAATAAAAATAATAAAATAAAATAAACAAAAATATAAGAAAAACAAAATAAACTGTGCAAGAAAAACTGAGTAATTTATACGTCAGATAATCTCGTTACGAACGGAATTTCAATTTGTGAAATATTTTCGTAATAGATTTTACATCGATTACCATTAACTTTGAATCGAACTCCGTTAGGACCTTCTAGTTCCAAAGAACCATAATCAAATGTTTTGACGACTAAATATGGTCCTAACCATCTGGACTTAAGTTTTCCTAGAAATAAACGAAGTCGTGAATTAAATAACAACACTTTATCCCCAACATTAAAGTGTTTAACTCTAATTTTGGCATCATGCCATTTTTTCACTTTTTCTTTATAAATCTTCGCATTTTCGTAAGATAGATGACGCAACTCATCTAACTCATTTAAATTGAGCAAACGTTTCTTACCTGCTTGATGTAAGTCAAAGTTAAGTTCTCTAATAGCCCAATAGGCTTTATGATCTAATTCGACTGGCAAATGACATGCCTTACCATACACTAAACGGTACGGAGTCATTCCTATTGGTGTTTTAAACGCAGTACGGTATGCCCATAACGCATTATTAAGTTTAGAAGACCAATCTTTTCTAGAAGATGAGACTGTTTTCTCGAGAATCCATTTGAGTTATCTGTTTGATATCTCTGCCTGACCATTTGACTGAGGATGGTACGACGTTGATACGCGGTGGCGTACTCCATATTTTTTCATAAGCGTTTCAAAACTCTTGTTTATAAAATGAGCACCACCATCACTAACGATAACTCTTGGGCAACCAAATCTACAAAATATATCGTCAAGAAAATTAACGACAACCTTAGAATCACTCATCGGGGTTGCAATTGCTTCAACCCACTTTGAAACATAATCAACGGCAACTAATATGTAAGTTTTACCATTGGAAGGGGGAAAAGGTCCCATGAAATCTATTCCCCACATATTGAAGACTTCAACTTCTAATACGGTTGTGAGGGGCATCTCATCTTTCCTTCCTAGATTTCCTGTTCTTTGGCACTTATCACATCGAGTAATAAATGAACGGACATCTTTAAACATCGTAGGCCAAAAGAAACATCGTGGTCCATCATTTTCAAAAGGCAGACACTAATCATTGTAGGTACCCAGAATCGGATCGGTAATGGTAGAAGTGCTCGATTTAGCAAGATTTATGGATTGATTCGGATTCGGGCGCCCCTAGCTGTTTGGTCATAACAGATGAAGAGTGGACAATCGACAAGTTGATTCAAAATGGTCGATGTAATACTGGTATGCTTTTAGTGAATTATTCTCAAAGAGGATCAAATTTGTATTTTACGCATCCCGATTTCTATGCGTGAAACCGAAGATAAATTATGGTGGCGGTGGGAGAAGAGAGGTAATTATAATGTTAAAACAACTTACTATGCTTTAGTATCATCTTACCCGAAGCCCCCCGGAGGAAACATGTAGCGCCCATTGGAGTAAGCTATGGCAGATATTTTGTCCATCGAAAGTCAAAAACTTCCTTTGGCGTGCAGCTTTGAATATTCTACCAACAAATGATAATCTTATAGTCCAGTAGGTAAATGTTGATTCCAGTTTGCCGTTATGCTTACATAGTACTAAATCTGCTTCACATATCTTCCTTGTCTGCCCGATTACAACTACTACATGGAACCATCCGATAATCGCAGACTTCAGGCAGAGTCTGACAAAGACGAATTTTAAGCTATGGTGGCAGCTCACTCTATGCGATAGCGCTCTCACCGAGGCAAGTAACTAGGCTACGATGATGTGCTTCGTCTAGCACAGACGGAATAAACTCATATGGGAGAGGCGATAGTTCAGTCCGTAAGACATCGCAACACGAGCTACTCGATTTATAAACTCGTGGAGACAGTCGCAAGATTGTCGCGACACGACAATGTAGTTGAATCCGACAATCCGAAGCAGACACTTGTTCCTGCCGACAGTAGGAATTAAGGTAAATTTTGATGCCTCGGTCAGGATAAGAGAAGAAAGAATTGGAGTTACAACCGTTATACAGGACTCTGAAGGTCTGTTTATTGCTGCTCGTTTTGGTTTGCTGATGGGAACCTTCCAGCCGACTTTGGCAGAGGCAATATCTTGCCAGGAAGCACTTAGTTGGATCAAACACCGAGGTGACAATGTCATCAGTATGGAGGGAGATTCATAGTTGGTTATCAATTCTTTAAGATACGATGATGCAGATGATTACACGGGTCTTGGGCTTGTTTTGGCGGACTATCGCGACATCGCCAAGACCATTGTGAACTATAATTTTCATTTTATTCATATAGAGGCAAACTGTGCAGCCGACGAGACTGCAAGATTGGGATCCCATCCTTCATCGTTCATTTTAACTCATTCTATCCCTCATTTTTTTATAAGTCTGATGATTATTGATTAATTTATATTTAATTATTCTTTCATTAAAAAAATCAGATTGAGAATTTAACTATTGATTTAAAAAAATTAAATATTTAACTAACTTATAAAAACTAATTAGTTTTTGACCAATGTGATGTATGAATTTATTTAACATATAAATATTAAAAAAATATGTAATTTAATAATTAAAATTAATGATATCACAATGTTATTAAATTAAATTTTATTATTTTATAATTTAATGTAAACGCATTGTATGTAAATTTTTTTAAAAAATATTATATTTTTTATCAGAAAAAAAGAAATAACATAAAAAATGTCTTATATTATATATAAATAGGTTAAAATCGTAATTATCTTTTTAAAATATAAATTAGGATTTAGTTGAAATTTAAACCTAATTGATTTGATTATTTGTTGTTTCGATTAAAATGGCACCGTTCTTAAAATTTTCTGGATACGGCGGCCACTTTCGGCGAAAAATAGGGGGATTTACGTAAAAAGAACGCTAAGTAAAAGGGACCACCAATAGAGAATAACCCAAATCCAGCAAATCCAAAGGTGGAAGGAAAACCATCGAATAAAAAAAACAATTAAATAAATAGCTATTTTACCTTCCCTCTCCCTCTTTCATTTTCCTTACTTTTTATCTATTTCTTCTCTCTGCATCTTCTCTTCTCTGTTCATCGCTAGCACCCAGAAGCTACCCAGGGAGGATCGCTGTTCTCTTCTTCGTCTCTGGTAGGTACTCTTTTCATATATTTGTTCATATGTTCTCTATTTTATGCCTTCTTCTCGATCTAATCGGGATCTAAGGGTTTGAATCGCAGATTTTGAGATGGCTTCGAAGCGAATCCTCAAGGAGCTCAAGGATTTACAGAAGGATCCTCCTACATCTTGCAGCGCTGGTATGGTATTTCCTTCTTTCTTCTTTTTAGATTTCTGATCTGGTTATTTGTTGTAGCTGTTATTAGTTTTGTTTGACTTGATCTCTCTGGTTTTGCTTTATCTTGATTTTCTAGTTCTTTGTTTGAGTCTTGTTATGTATTTTGTTATGTTATTTTGAACTTGAGAAAGAGGATAAATATTCTGCTGTTATTTACCAAATTATATCACCTTGTAAAAAGTTGAGCCTGGAAAGCTATTGCAGTATATTTTGTGTGAAAAGTGGCCTTTGTGTGCAGTAGATTCAAAATGTTTCTAGTCGATTTTGAAATTATATGTTTATTTTGAGTTGGTGAGGGTTTGATGATAATGAAAGTAAACACCGTCTTGATTTAAGGTCAGCGTCTTTGTCCTTGTCTGCTTCCTGGCAACAAATTATTGGCAAATATATTGCGTTCATTTGATTTTTTTAATATCTTTGTGCTCTTTCCAAATTCCTTTTCAAACAAGATGATCTTTGTATCAAACAAGTATTCTGAACCTTAAATGACAAAGTAATCTAGCTTTCAAGATATTTATAATTTCTCTCAATTTACAATATCATGATGGTCTTGCAGATTTTTCTTTTCATTGTTTCTTTGGTTGGTTTCGTAACTCTCTTTTCATCCCTTCAGTTTTGATATTCACATGCTTAGGGGCTTCCCCTACATCTTTCTGTTCAACAATTTATTTGTATAATGTCGCCAATTATTTTATTACTATTGATTTATTTGACTCATTTCTATGAACATTGCAGGTCCTGTTGCTGAAGATATGTTCCATTGGCAAGCAACTATCATGGGTCCTCCCGACAGTCCATATGCTGGGGGAGTGTTCCTAGTTACGATTCATTTCCCTCCAGATTATCCATTCAAGCCTCCAAAGGTATTTTTATGCCATCTATTTGTATGGGAATATTTTCGTTCGGTTTTAAAGTAAGAGGTTTCTGCATTCTCTTATGATTTGTGTTTGCATGAAGTCCTAAATACTTTCAAATGGTAACTAATGTCTTGAATTTGGTCATACTGGGCTTGTTTGTTTGTTCAGCAGAAACAATGTGTGTGTGTGTATTATGTTTTCTAAATACTGGTATATGCTCATGTTATCATGATACAAATTTATCTCATTTAGTTTACATACTGGTGTATTTTATACTCGGAATTAGAATTAGATCCTAAACGTTCTACCTGTGGCCCTGATTAATCGGAAAAGAAGTTGAAATTGTTTGTAGAAATGAATTTCTACGAATGTATGGTATGTTTTGTGACTTGAAGAAGAATGGTTGACATATATATAACGCTTGAAAGAATTCCTGTATGATACAAATTGGAGGCTAAAGATACAAATTGGAAATATGCCTGTCATATTGTGGAGATTTTAATGATAGCCAATTGTTTTGCTTTGCTTCTCTTGTATTCAAAATAAAACTGAATATGAGTTAGTTTTATGGAATTATACTATCACTGTTTGTGTCATGCAATTGCCAATCTCTACGCTGCATACTATATGGTATTTTGCCCCTATGCATCTCATTATCTACCACTTGTGGCATGTAAAGTGGATTTTGCCTGGATACGATCATACGATGGAAGAAGCCTTCTATCTTGCTCAAGTTGCTCTCTTTTTATTGGTTATGTATCATTAATATTATGTCGATGTATCTCACAGGTAGCATTCAGAACAAAAGTATTTCATCCAAATATTAATAGCAACGGGAGCATTTGCCTGGACATCTTGAAGGAACAATGGAGCCCAGCACTAACCATATCCAAGGTTTTTATTCCATGACAATAAGTAGATGAGATATTCTTTTACTTTTAGCTCTCGTATTCTTTTTCCAGGATTATCAACTATCAAAACCAAAGAGCTGGAAGTTGGAAAGAGATATTGTTCTTTTACGTGTGTTGCAATGTTCTTTTTGCTGAACAAGGGGAATTGCTGCTTTTATTAGTGCATGGTCTTTTAGATAATGAGTTAACCCATATTTACTTTAATAGAACTGATGCATTTCAAGTTCAACTTTTTGGTCTTATTGATCCTTGAAAGTTTTCCACACTTTGAAGAGCAATTTGGGCCTTTGAATGTTGGCCATTGCATCCACTGCTCTAGTTTTCATCCTTATAATTCCAATTATTTGGAACTCAAATTTTTTTTATTTGTAATTTTTTTCTTGTGCATGACAGTTGAGTTGGATGTAGACTAGATTGGGTCATTTTCACCTTTCTTCTTGTTTGTTTGACTTAAGTTGGATGTTAATTGTTAAGTTTCTTGTCGTCCCATTGCATGTTATCCCTTTCGTTTGTAACGTGTTTTCATTACGCAGGTGTTGCTTTCTATCTGTTCTTTGTTGACGGATCCAAATCCTGATGATCCATTGGTGCCAGAGATTGCTCACATGTACAAGACAGACAGGAGCAAGTACGAGACGACTGCAAGAAGCTGGACCCAGAAGTATGCTATGGGTTAAATTATTTCTGGTGTGTGTGATGGAAGCGCCACCCCTTATTCATTTTTTTCAAAGAATGTCTTTCAGTCGTTGTGTATCAATGTTTGTTTTGTCTCTCACAGTCCAATCCAAAATGGTCTGAAGAGATTAATGACCAACACCCTAGTTAAAAGAGAAACATATATGTTATTTTCAATTGTTGTATGGATAATCTACACTGAAATTGTGCAAATGTGCCCTAAATTCAATGTCAACTTAAGTTGTCTTACACCTTGTCGGCCTTGCTCACAGCTTCATTGTTGAGAGTGCAAATCACTGTTTTGTTTGGCCAATGTTTTTAAACACGATATATAATTTTCACTAATAGAACTATTAGCCATATTAGCTGATGGATTTTTGTATACTAGAATTATGACACATGTAAGTGCGGAAAGTTTAGTAGTATGTGTATCCTTATTATACTATATTATATCAAAGGTCATGCCTATCAGCATGCCTCGTTGATAACAATAGACCATAAAAATTTTACATTTTCTGCTGTGATTTGTAATACGTTATGAAATTGAGATTTGGGATTAGGGTAGTAAATGGGCTGAGCCGGTGCATGAATGGTTCGATGTTTGATTGTGGTTTGACTCTTGAGCATTGCAAGTTTGGGTCGAAAGCTTGGGAGTAGATTCGGCTATAGGTTTATGAATAACGTCGATTATATTGATTGTAAGCATACAAGTTCGAATATGCTCGTTAGGAAGCTTGGTTTAAATTATTTTTTAATATGGTTGAAATGTAAAATAATGTAGTTTTATTTAAAAGTTAATTTTTTAGGTTTTAAAATCATGGATTTTTGTGTTAAAGAAATTATAATGAATATAATTAATAAATTTGATTAATAGACTATTCAAGGGCGAAGTTCATAAATGAAATTGACGAGTTGCTCGCGAGTAAAATTTGTGAATAAGTCTGTGAGCAGTTTACAAACATGATTTAAGTTCGCATGAGGAGATCATTTGACAAGTATTATTAGGTCATTGATCTTTTATTTTTTTGGTTTATCTTGATATTTTATTTGGATACATTAAGCCGTTTATCATTTATTTTAGGTCCCATTAAAATCATGTTTAACAAATTAGTAAGTTATGAACATCTAATTCTCTTAAAAAGACATTAATTTAATTTGTATTTGAAATTATAAAAAAAATATTTTGTATAGTTTGAATTAAGGTTTTTACAGTTTTTCTATAATCACATTACATAGCTAAAACTATTTTCAAACAGTAAAAAAAACATAAATTTTGCATGCAGGTGAAATGAATAACACTATGTTAACCGAGTTTTATTTTCAAAATTGTTTTTTTTTTGGTCATCAAGGGCTTAATGTGATAAAAAAAATAGAAGATTAGAACCTTAATATATCTAAATACAGTAAAACCTCTATATAGAAATACACTTGGGACCAGACTATTTGTATAACAATTGGGAGGTTATTACTAAATAGAGTTTTATAATAAAAAATTTCATCACATAAAATTTTAAATTTTTATTATAGGCATGCATGATTTATATATAATGTATAACAATAGACATTAATGGAACAAATTAAATATTTAGAATTTCAATTTAGAGTTTAAGTTTTCAATATATAGATAATTGGAAGAGTTTTTTTGGGAAAAATGTAAACATCAATGAGAATTCTGAATATTTATAATTTCAAGTTGTAGTTTGTATTTCCAACTCAGATCATTTCAATAGTGTTTTTTTAATATTCTATAATTTAGTTTGAATTCTTAATAAATATATATAATTATTACTATATAGAGACATAGTTTCTAAATGTGGGACTTGAAAAGTGTATAACAAATAACGTTTGAGAGATTATTCCTATTTATAACTGGCCCAAGTTAGGACCGAGTTTTTTTATAACAAAATAGAGGTTATTCCTATATAGAGGTTTTACTGTAAAAGGTTAAACGGTTTAATGAACTAAAAAAAATAAAAGATTAGGAGTCTAAGGCCTTGTTTGATAAGCCACTTAATGGTTTAAATTAAAATATTAAGCACTTATTTATTTTAAGTGCGTTTGATAACAATTATTTTTCCACCACTTAAATTAATAAATTAAGTTAAAAAGCACTTATTTTGGTAAGTCAAAATATTTGACTTAACATTTTAAGTTAAACATTATCAACTAATATTTTTATAATAATTATATCACTCAATATTTTCAGCACTTAAAATATTCAGCACTTAAAATTCAGTACTTATTTTTTCAGCACTTAATTTTCAGTTTTATCAAACAACACCTAACTATACTTTTTTTTTTGCCAAAAAGTATTTGGGATGTAACGTTTATTCATCTTCTAAACCGTAATTAGAGGGGAAATTGCAATTTTAGTATTGTCCCTTGATGTAAAGATTGGCATTTTTTCTAATGCATAAATGATACAAAGTCATATCTAAGCTTATTGTGCTCTAATCTTTTGATTTTGAGGGAATCATAAGGGATTAAACCTTAGTTTGGGGTAATTTATATAAAAAATTACCCCACTAGATCTGGTTGGGAAATTTTTCCCTGGAAGGGGCTGTTTCCCAACCAGGGTTAGTTTTTATATATGTTTTTTAATTTGTTTTACTCATTACGGCGCTAATGGCGCCGTAATGAGTAAGTGGACAGGAATTTCATTCCTGTCCACAAGAGAAGTGGGGCAGTTGCCCCCAACAAATATATATTTTTTTTATTTTATAAAAGTAAAAATAAAATTTATAAAACAAATATAAATACATTTTATAAAAATAAAATTATATATTATATTATTGAATTTTGATTAAAATTAAAATTTAATTTTGTTTAAAACTGTTAGGATTAAATTTGTACAATTTCATACGTTGTGGTTAAATCTGCATTTTACTTGAAACGTTACGATTAAATATTTAATGCATTATTAACAAAAAAAATATTTAATATATTAATAACAGAGTAAAATATTTTAGACATTATCGATAAACTGGTTTAGAAAGTCTGACGTGGCTAAATAACAGTCAAACAAATTTTTTTCAAATTTTCGTTAGCGTATGGTTAAAATTGATCTTCATTGGAAACGTTAAGGCTAAATTTGCACAATTTCATACATTATGACTAAATCTACATTTCGCTTGAAACGTATATGTTCGATATTTAGTGCATTACTAACCAAAAAAAATTATTAAGTACATTAATAACACAGTAAAATATTTTAGACAATTAAAAAAAAATTTTGATTAATTTATATGTAGCGGGTTTATTTTTTTTTGAAACTGTCTAAAATATTTTACTGTGTTATTAATACAATTACAGTAAAATATTTTAGACAGTTTAAAAAAAAACTAAACTTGCTACATATAAATTAATCACAATTTTTTCAAATTGTCTAAAATATTTTACTATGTTATTAATGCAATAAATATTTATTTTGTTAGTAATGCACTAAATATTTAATCGTAACGTTTCAAGCGAAGTGCAGATTTAGCCCTAATGTATGAAATTGTACAAATTTAACACTAATGTTTCCAATGAAGATCAATTTTAACTATACGCTACCGAAAATTTGAAAAAAAAAATTTGTTTGACTATTATTTAGCCAAGTCAGACATTCTAAACCAGTTTGTCGATAAATTGAATCAGTTTCATACATTTTTTCGTAACTATATTAATTGTCTAAAATATTTTACTGTGTTATTAATGCACTTAATATTTTTTTTTTGTTAGTAATGCACTAAATATCGAATATATACGTTTCAAGCGAAATGTAGATTTAGCCATAATGTATGAAATTGTGCAAATTTAGCCCTAACGTTTCCAATGAAGATCAATTTTAATCATACGCTACCGAAAATTTGAAAAAAAAATTGTTTGACTGTTATTTAGCCACGTCAAACTTTTTAAATCAGTTTGTCGATAATGTCTAAAATATTTTACTCTGTTATTAATATGCTAAATATTTTTTTTTGTTAGTAATGCACTAAATATTTAATCGTAACGTTTCAAGTAAAATGTAGATTTAACCACAACGTATGGAATTGTACAAATTTAATCCTAATATTTCTATGCAAAATTAAATTTTAATTTTAATCAAAATTCAATAATGTAATATATAATTTTATTTTTATAAAATGTTTTTATATTTATTTTATAAATTTTATTTTTATTTTTATAAAATAATAAAAAAAAAATTTGTTGGGGGCAGTGTCTTCGCCGCTGCCCCACTTCTCTTGTGGACAGGAATGAAATTCCTCATTGGCGCCGTAATGAGTAAAACAAATTAAAAAAAATATATAAAAACTAACTGTGGTTGGAAAACAGCCCCTTCTAGGGAAAAATTTCCCAACCAGGTCTAGTGGGGTAATTTTTTATATAAATTACCCCAAACTAAGGTTTAATCCAATCATAAGTGATGCATAGACTCCCTAAACCTAAACCTGCACATCTACAATTCCTAAGTTCTTGAAATTATGATCTTTAAAAAAAAAAAAAAAAGGTTCTTGAAATGATGATATTCATGTATTTTAAAAACCCTTCAAGTTATAATTGGTATATCCAGAAGTATGGCCCGGCCCAGAATGTGCTCGGCCTAAAATTGGTTGAGAAAGAGATCCATTTCTCAAATTCTAGATTACATTTTATTGAATTTTTTTTTTCTCCATATAATACAATCAGACAAATATAATACTTGATATAAAAAAATTGTATCAATCACAATTCGTAATACATCGAAAAGCAAATATATAAATAAATAAAACTATCAAAATAAATATTCAAAAATTCATATAAACTATTTAGGGATAAGAATAAATGGATTCATTTGTTTCAGAGAATTCTCATCAGGATGGATATTTGACTACTTAGTTCGAGATGATAATTTGTTTTAGAATAAATTCTTAGTGCATGATGTAAATTGTAATGCATTTTGAAATGTGGATGTAGAAGAAAAATGAAGTACTAACTCAAGTGATGGAAGTTGATACAGTTTTGATGGTTTTCTTATAAGGCGTAAAAATACTCTAACGTTTATAGTCATGAGTATTTTTACTTCTAATGTCTAAAATAGTGTAATTTTATCTCTAATGTTGGCAGCCAAGAGCAATTTTACCCTTAACGTTGGGTCAATTTAAGAAATAATTCTTCAAACTGCTTTATCAGTCATGAATTTTATCATCTACACTTTACATTTGTGTCATTTTATCACTCATTAGTAACAAATCACAAACATATGACTAGACGTGAATTTTTTTAAAAAAAATTAAAAAATATAAAATCTTTTGTACGAGTTTGACAAAAAAAAATTAAACATTTCCCCGAATTTATAAATATTAATTTCCAATTCTATTATTAAATCACAAAAAATATGAAATAATTTTTTTAGCAACTGATATGCAATTAGTGGAGAATAAAGAAAAAAGATATCCATGTTTTATAATAATGTCTAAAATTAAGCCAACTTGCCAACATTAAAGGTAAATTTGTTCTTGATTACCAACATTAGAAGTAAAATTACGCTATTTTAGACTTCTAGCTGTACTTTAAGAGTATTTTTACATTTTATCTATTTTTCTTTTTCCATTTTTCTTATTAATCTATTTTTATGAACTAATGAGATGAATATATGTTTTTTTTAATCAAACCACGAGGTAATTCTAGAGGGTTCGCACCACCACGATAGTATTGGAAATTAATTTTTTAATAATAGAATTGGAAATTAATTTTACCTTTCAAATCTAAAATGATGCAATTTCTTCAGAAGGCTTAGATTTAATTTTAACTTGGGTTAAGGTGCAAAAATATCCCTAACGTTTTAGGTTAGGAGCAATTTTACCCTTAACGTCTAAAATGATGCGATTTTGCCCCTAATGTTGGAAGTGAAGAGCAATTTTACCCCTAACGTTAATAAATTGGGTCAATTTCAGACACTATTATAAAACACGGATATTTTTGTTCCTTATTCAACACCAATTGCATAACAATTCGTTCTGAAAAAATGATTTTATGTTTTTTTATAATTTAATAATAAAATTTGAGATTAATATTTATAAATTTGGTGAATTTTTTATATTTATTTTGTCTAATTCGTACAAAAGACAGTATATTGTTTTTATTTTTTTTCACATCCCAACGTATGTTTATGATTTGTTACTGATAAAATGACACACGTATCAAGTGTAGATGACAAGATTCATGACCGAGAAGACAGTTTGATGAATTATTTCTCAAATTTACCCAATTTATTAACGTTAGGGGTAAAATTGCTCTTGGCTTCCTACGTTAGGGGTAAAATTGCACCATTTTAGACGTTAAGGGTAAAATTGCTCCTGGCCCAAAACGTTAGGGGTATTTTTGCACCTTTACCCTTTTAACTTTAATCCTATCTTCGTATTGAGTTACTGGCATTTTAATAAAAGTTTCCAAAGATGCAGATACTCAAGATTTATACTTTAGTAGAATGATCCAATTAACTCTTGTATAGTCATTAATAAAAACCAAAAAATTGGATGACTATACAAGAGTTAGGAGGTGTTTGTTTGCTAATTTTCATTTTACTGTTTGCCTTTTCACTTTAAAAATGAGAGTTTTAGGTGTTTGGTTAGTGACCTCCTGTTTGACTTTCACAACTGAGAAGCAGACTTTTACAAAAGGAGAGAATCTCTGCTTTTTGAAAAAGCTGATTTTTTCAACAGCAAACCGTAACAGCAAACAACAAATAGCAACAGCAAACAACAAACAACAAACAACAACAACAAACATTATGTAAAACAAATGAGCCTTTAATTGGATCATTCTAGAGGATTTTCCATTAGTCTGGCATATTAACTTGAAATATCCAAATTTGATATGGCTAGGAGCTTTGCAATGTTCATTAATCCCATCATCTATCTCTTTCATCCCATGTATGTAACTCTGATCAAAATTTCTAGGCACACTGAATGATGCAGCGCGGAATCCACTGAGAGTTTTAAACCGTAAACTCACAAAGGCTAACAACTTATCTAGCTAAACTAGAAGGAGTGGATCCTAATTCATGGACTAAATCCATAGGAATAGTGAAATCCCCATTGTTGAAGGATAAAACCTTAACAAACTTCACAAGGAAGAAGATGATAAATTGTATTTCATAAAAGTTAAACTATTACAAAGAGAAAGAGATGAATTTATAGCATCTCAAAAACCTAATTGCCAAATTACAAAAAGGGTAAACTATCTACTAATTACAATACAAATATAAAGGGTAAAGTAGGGTTAATGGTAAAGGGGTGGCATGCTTGTAAATAAGGAGTGGTAGAGTTGTAAATAGGGAGTGGTCCCAAGTATGGAGAACTTGGGGAGGAAGTATTCTTCAGCTGAAACACGCCCCGCGTGTCACGTACTACGCCCCGCGTGAAAGCGTCTCTGAGTTTGAATGCTCCGAAAGTGGTCTTGCACGCCCCGCGCCTGAGGAGACACGCCCCGCGTATGAGGAGGCACGCCCCGCGTATTAGGAGGCACGCCCCGCGTACATGAGCTCCTGGAACTGGTTCTCTCCGAAGGCTTGATCCATGCCCCGCGCACTAGACAACACGTCCCACGTGGACTGCCCACGTGACCCCCTTCTCGCGTGGTTTCTTCCTCTCTCTCGGTCCCGGATTCACGCTCCGCCTGTCCTCTCTCACGTCCCGCGTCCAGGGACAAGATGTCCTCATCATTCTCCTCTTCTTCAATAGAGTTGGACCCCAACTCAACTATAGAACAAGACTTGTGCTCGGTAGGGGTTAGCCACTCCATATATTGTCGGCTTCTTCCTCTCGTTATGCACTCTTCCCACACCTCAACTCGTGTCTTGCCCTCGGTGCTCATCCCCCATAAGACTCGCCTCAATATCCGACCGACATCGAACGGAATATCTCGACGAAGTTGATCAAACCAATCCGTCCCAATGTCTTGGAAGCTCCTCCACACTCCCACGACATGTCTAACCGACCAACCTCGGACCTCCTTGATCGCCACTTCCCGAACATGGATATCGGTCACAACGTCATTCCGCTCATAGCCGACATCCCCACCATCATCGATCTCCTCATTTTGGCTCCACCCATCATCCTCTAACTCATCATGACGATAGAACCTTTCCTCCTCATCTCCATAAGGAGCCTCATGTTGATCCAATTCAACGCGTCGAAGCTCACTCTCACCGTGGTAAACGCTACCTTCATCCTCTTCATAAACGACCCCATACCGGTCCCATTCAACGTTTCGACGCTCATCCTCCTCAATTCCCTTCTCTATCTCATCTTCTTCATGATCATAGGCGATTTCACTTCCCTCTTCGTTCCCAATCCGCCTCTTCGCACGACCTATCGTTTCCATTTGCTTCCTTCGATAGCTCAAGCCGACTAACTCACGTGCTAAGCCGCTTGACTCAAAAGACTTACTACCACCCAATATGGTAGAACCACCAACATCTCTCCCATCACCATAGTCATCAATCTCTACACATAGTGTGACTTCCTCATTTGCCTCAAAGAGATCAACAAGCCCCAAGCCATTCTTCCCCTCCTCAAGAATAATACCCCAACTTTCATCACACACACAAGTCAAATTATGCTTAAGGGGCATTTCATCAAACACAAAAGGAGCATCCCTTGCCACATGGGTTTTCTCATTCTTAGCACACACAAAATCAGCCTCCCCCATGTTTTCACCTACAACCATCCCTTCCTCCTCATCCACAAATGAATTTAGATCTTCCTTCACAATTTCATTATCAATAATTTCACAAGAAGAACCTAAATCCACTTCAACATCACAAACATCCAACTCCTCCCTAGCAATAGGACTATCCATAACTTCAACTTTAGAGATTGGAAGTTTAGGATTTACCTTTACAATATGTGATGGAGAAAAGATTAGTGATGGATCTTTAGGAGGGACCTCCATGGTAGGTTGAGAAGGTTTTCGGTATTCTTGCTTGAGACTCTCTACGGATGTCGCCATCTCTCTCATTAGCCCGTTCATCACCCGAAAATCCTCTTTAAAACCCGCATGATGCCTTCTCATGGTGGCGTTGAGTCTCTCCAACATTTTGATGGTTTCTTCATATCTTGGAGATAAGTTTGGTTGAACCATAGTCGAAAGAAGTCTCCGTTCAAGGAAAACGATCGGCTCTGATACCAAATGATGCAGCGCGAAATCCACTGAGAGTTTTAAACCGTAAACTCACAAAGGCTAACAACTTATCTAGCTAAACTAGAAGGAGTGGATCCTAATTCATGGACTAAATCCATAGGAATAGTGAAATCCCCATTGTTGAAGGATAAAACCTTAACAAACTTCACAAGGAAGAAGATGATAAATTGTATTTCATAAAAGTTAAACTATTACAAAGAGAAAGAGATGAATTTATAGCATCTCAAAAACCTAATTGCCAAATTACAAAAAGGGTAAACTATCTACTAATTACAATACAAATATAAAGGGTAAAGTAGGGTTAATGGTAAAGGGGTGGCATGCTTGTAAATAAGGAGTGGTAGAGTTGTAAATAGGGAGTGGTCCCAAGTATGGAGAACTTGGGGAGGAAGTATTCTTCAGCTGAAACACGCCCCACGTGTCACGTACTACGCCCCGCGTGAAAGCGTCTCTGAGTTTGAATGCTCCGAAAGTGGTCTTGCACGCCCCGCGCCTGAGGAGACATGCCCCGCGTATTAGGAGGCGCGCCCCGCGTATATGAGCTCCTGGAACTGGTTCTCTCCGAAGGCTTGATCCACGCCCCGCGCACTAGACAACACGTCCCGCGTGGACTGCCCACGTGACCCCCTTCTCGCGTGGTTTCTTCCTCTCTCTCGGCCCCGGATTCACGCTCCGCGTGTCCTCTCTCACGCCCCGCGTCCAGGGACAAGATGTCCTCATCACTGAATTTCCTGGTCAACATTAATGTCATTCTATTTTTCAATTCGTAAGATCATAAAATAACTTTTATTGACATCAGGTAGGGGTGTTCAAATATGGATGGGTTATTCCATTCTCCACGCATCCAACCCATGGAACATGCATAAATGGGTTATATATGGGTTCCATGGGTTGGATGGGTTATAAAAAAAAATTATTTGGCTTACATGGATTGGGTTATAATAACCCACCCAATTAACCCACCAACCCAACTTAAAAAAAGATAGCATTCATTTTTGAAAAACCTAATGTCCATCCAATTAACTTCTTCTTTCATTACGTAAACTCTATCCGTCCAACATCTTCCATTCAAATTCATCCACCGCCTTAAAGCCTCCTGGTCGGACCATCGTCTTCGATATATTTCGGTTTGGTTCGATTTGGTCCCGTTGGAACCGAATTTCCTTAATTAATTGAATTTTTTTAAAAATGAATATTTATTTGTTCTATCTTTTCCGTAATTTTTCTTTCACTGTCCATTTTCTTAAGACTTTGTTTTTTCAACTAACAAAAATTAATACAAATTAATACATCTGAACTTTTAATTTCCTATAATTAATTATAATTAAAACTATAGAAATACATGTAAAAAAATTATAATTCCACCTGTTAACTAATATAATCCCACAAATAAAAATTCACAATTCAAATCTATAACTATAATAATTAATTAACTAAAGTATTTTTGGATTTATTGTTCTCTAAAACTATGTAAACAAAGATTTGGTTTACTTTTCTTTTAGTAGGAATTGGAGAATATGGAGTATTACTATAGTTTTAATTTGAGTTTAAGTTTAATTTACGTTTTCTATCTTGAGTTTTAAGTTTAGTTGTTAGATTTTGGACTTAAGAGGTTTATAAAAATTACAAACAGATAATAATAATATGGTTCGGGTTTTTTTCGGTTTATACCTAAACCAAACTGAACCGAACCAAAACCCGAAATTGCTAAGAAACTAGAACCGAACCAAACAAAATTACAATTTGGTTTGGTTTTTTCGGTTTGATTTTTTCGGTTTTTAGTTCGATTTTGCTCACCCCTAGAACTAGGATTATGATTTTTTTAGTTTATAACCATGAATTTTTCATACATACTTCAATAATATAATATAAAATAAGCTAAAGTAAGTAACGATTTATTTAATAAATGATAAAACCGAGGACCAAACCGAACCGAAATATTCGGTTTGGTTCGGTTTATTAATATTATTCGGTTAGGTTCGATTTTCATTTTAGGTGGTATTCGGTTACTTTGGTTCGGTTCGGTTTTCAGACCGAATCGACCGTTGAACACCCCTACATTTAACTATGATTTTGAGGTTTACTTATTATTATTATTATAAAAAAATCAGCAGCTTTAAAAAAAAAATCAGCACAATAAAAAAAATTAGAGTTGAATTGTTATGTACAATTCATGATAAATATACAATAACCCATCAAACCCACTATAACCCAACCCATCTAACCCACTATAACCCAACCCATTTAAAAAAAAAAGTTCCTTACATGGGTTGGGTTAAAATTATACTATAACCCATTCAACCCAAGTTTGAACACCCCTAACATAGGTAACAGATCCATCAACAAAATCTAATTCTTAACATGATCATATTCATAGTATGGATTCAATCCAACTAAGAACTAGATCAACTTATCCTCTTCATTGAAATCAACAAAATGCAAAACACAATTGTCAGTTGTACCACAATTACAACTTGACCTGTTGAAAGGCATATTGACCCCAACCTACTATCTATTGATTGGGCTTGGATGTGTATATTTTTTACTTAGCAGGAAGATAAGCCATTTCTTTGTTATTGAATATTTTTTTTTATCGATCTATTACTATGGTATGTTTGATGGTTTTTCCTTTATTCAGAGTTTTTTTTGTTCTTTCTCCTTATATGAATGGTTGTCCTCTGTCTCCATATAGGGCTATAAATGAGGCGGCTCGGGATGGGGATTGCGTTAACCATCCCCGACCAGTGGTCTATCGGGGATTCTCCGCCCCCGCCCCGAATAACATATGTGGAAAATTTTAACTACCATCCCCGCCCCGTGAGGAATCCCCATCTCCGTTTAACTTTTTAATTTCTTTATTTTTTTTAAGGTTTCCAAGGTTTTGATTATCTAAAATTCCCATCCTCGGTACATGCATTACTTATTAGCTTTCAATTTTTTTATTTTATTTTATAATTTCTACTCCGTTTTAATTTTAAACCAACCTAGTTAAAGCTTATCTTAATTTATCTTTAGAATATATTCTGTTTTAAAGCAACCTGGTTGGAGTAAATTACACAAATAGTACCTGAACTTTACTCTAATTCACACTTTGGTACCTAGATTACATTTTGTCCCGAAAATATACTTGAACTAACAATGACCGGACAATTTAGTATATTTTACCGGTCAATAACCGGTCAATTTGGGTTTGATGAGTAAAATACACTAATGGTACCTAAACTTTACCTTAGTTTACAATTTGGTACCTAAATTTCATTTTGTCCAAAAAATACACTTCAAGTAAAGATGAATCAATAATTTAGTATATTTGACCAGTCAACGTGAGTTTGACCATTTTAAATTAGAAATTTAGACCCATCATACACTCAATTAACATATACAATACTACCCTTTAGCTCTACATATATATTAAATGGCAGTATTATAATTTTATGTTAATTGAGTGTATTGTAGATCCTAATTTTTAATTCAAAATGATCAAAATCTCGTTGATTGGTCACTAACTGATCAGTTGTACTAAATTATCCGGTCACTTTCACTTGAGTTATATTTTTAGGACAAAAAAAAATCCAGGTACCAAAGTGTGAATTAGGAAAAGTTCAGGTACCATTGATGTAATTTACTCATACAAACTTGCATTGACCGGTCATTTATCGGTAAAATTTACTAAATTGTCCGGTCATCGTTACTTCGAGTATATTTTTAAGACAAAATGTAATCTAGATACCAAAGTGTGAAATAAGTAAAGTTCAGATACTATTGGTGTAATTTACCCACCAGGTTGCAACCAGGTTACAACTCAAACTTTTTTTAGTTTGTCTAAATCTCTGTCTCTCTCTCTCTCTCTCTCACACACATATATATATATATATATATATATATATTATTTATTTATTTATTTGATATTCAAGTATTTCTTCGGGATCTCCATTGGGGACATTCAGGGACGGGGACGGGGATGGAACACTTATAACCATACCTGCCCCACCATTGACTATCGGGGACAAAATAAAAACAATCTCCGCCCCATGGGGATCACAAACGGGGATTCCCCGTCCCCAACAAGGATGGAGAATCCCCAACTAATTGACAGCCCTATCTCCATGTATGAGTGTTATCATGTTTTCTTTCATGAAAAAACATAAGAGTTTTGTTTATCATCACATAGATCTGACTCATTGAAAGATTATAAAATCATTCATGGATAAAAAGACTCTGAAGTCGATTCTGGATGGAGTTTGATTCTTGTCGTTGTGTCAAAGACACTTTCAAATATTGTCTACTATTGCTCTCTCACGATCAATGATATTGAAGATACGAATTCAAGTATCGCTGATGTACTTTTTAGATTCTAATGTTTTAATTACGTATGTCGAAATAAACTATTTTTTCAATGAAAAAAAATTACATTTCTTAAAAAAAAAAAATCTGCAAATAATATTGAAATTATTCATCTTTATTAGTTAACCTCATTTGATTTTTAACCAGTATTGTTTGCTTTTATAAAAATAATATTAATTCTTTTGCCAAAAAAAATACTAACAATTATAATTAATTGCTTATTCTTTTAAGAAATCTGTGTTATTTTTTTTTGAACACATAAAAGAATCACAATTTACATAAAAATTCCCCAATCAATAATTTGATTTCATGAAATTGAGGACCAAGTTGAAGTACTAATAAGGTGGAATGGAATGAAAAAGATATATGTTCCTACCCTTAATTATTGGACACACAAATCATCATCTTAAATTTCATAAAATCTTTGGAATAAATAAATGAAAACTATATGTTTTCAATTGTTTAATTTGCTTAATCATATCTGATTAGCATAAATTAGTACTTCTAATCATAATTAAATATATATGGATTTCAGTTGCATAGTTTAATTTAGTCAATATATATGCAACTAAGCTCAAGGTATTATTATCTCATGGAATCAAATTTTAGACATTAGGATTAAAAAAGAACAATAAAATAATTCCGTACCGAATACTATATAATATAAAGATGAAGAAAGTTATTAGTAAGTCCAGAAGGCAAGAACTGAGACAACCCATAAAAGCCTAGAAATTCAAACTCCAATTTATTATGTTCTTCTTCCCCATAAATATTTATATATAAGTGTATTTTTTTTTTTTTTTGGAAAATAAATCAAAATTGAACATTTATTTAATAGTAGTACTAATTAATATAATAATCCATAGGACAAGGTTACCCATGTCGTTTAATTATACTATATTCTTAATTAATTAAGTATACTTTTCCATTTAATTATTACACGTGTAAAAGATATGAGTGAAAATCTAAGTCTATAGTTATAATATTAAAATAAAGTAAAAATGCATCTTGAAATCTTGATTATATGATTTTAGTAGATTGAGTCCTAAATTTTCATATCAATACATTTTAAATTTTTTATTATTCTTTTGATAATAATTGATGATAGAAAGATTAGCTTTGAATAAAAACTTAGTTAAAAGAGCGTTATTTGTTTTATATATATTTAGACTATTGAGAAATTATATAAACCTTACTTCAAACTGTAAAAATATAATTTCAGATGTATATGAAATGAGCAATGCTCTTTTACGGAATTAGATGTTGATAATTAACTTGATAAGTAGAAATTTAGGGTTTGTTTGGTTCAACTGATAGTTGTTGGTGTTTCTATTAGTTGTTGTTACATTTTATATGTTTGCTATTATCGTTAATTGTTTGTTATTAACTGATTAATTGATAAAGTTCGGTAAACTTGTGTTGAACTATTACTGTTAGTATGTAAAATTTAATACTCAAATTAATAAAAATAACTTAAATAACTAAATAAAAATTGAAAATAATGATTTATTGAATGAAGAAAAACTTTATTATGTCATAATAATATTATAGAGATATGCTTTAAAAGAAAAACGTGTTATGTAGAAATAAGAAAGATAATTTTATCAAAATTAAATAAATATAAACATCTTTTCATGTAAAACTGGAAAGATGAGATTTTGAGAAAGCTCCAAAATGCTACCGTTTCTATTAAAAAAAGTTAAAAGTTTTTGTTTTATAAACCTGACTAAACACTATATTTCTTGTAGTTTGGAGTGAAACACAAAAAGTTATTCCGAAAAGCTGAAACGAATACTTCAGTAATGTTTGTTTGGTTTAGTTGTTAGTTGACAGTTATTGTTATTGCTAATGTAGTTGTTTGTTGTTTCAGTTAATTGTTAATAATTAAATTGTGACAAATGTTATTGTTACTATGTAAAATATTTAATATAAATATATTTTAAATCAATCAATAAATAATTATAAAAATAAAAATATAATAAAGAAAACCTAACACTACTACAAAATTATCAAACTGTGACAAAATTTAAAAAAACTACGTCAATAATATTTAAAAGATTGGAAATAGTGTTAAAGAAAAAACGTAATTTATGAAAATAATAAAGATAATTTGTAAAGTCAAATAAATACTAATAATTTTTCTTGAAAAGCTAAAAAAAATAAAAAGGTCAAATCCAAAAAGAAAATCCAATGTGTTTTCACTTTTTTGTTAAATTGATATCTGTAATTTTTTCTTTTTTTTTTGTCTAAATAGGGACTAAAGTTTTCGTTTGCCACTAGGAAATGACCGAGTTTTTTCGGTTTACCAAAAACAAGGACCTCAAAATTAAAATGAGTGTTGATCACCTCAAAATTGAGAAATTGAAAGATTTGATGATATTCTAAACAATTTTAATACTTCAACTTTTTAATTTTGAGGTCATTAAAAATGAAATGTTTAGATAAAAAAGCTCTGAAACTTAAGGATTTTAGAAAATAAAATATTTAGTTTCATAGTAAATGTGATATTAAACAACTTTAATTCTTAAAATTTTTAATTTTAAAATCGTTAATCAACAATCATTTTTATAATAACAAACTAAGCAAAACGAAAATTCTAATTCCATTTAGACAATTTTTTTTATAGATACCAATTTAATAAAAAAATGAAAGCATGTAAGTTTTTCTTTGGCTTAATAGGCACCCAACCCCCTAAACTTGTAACTTTTTTTCATCTAGCCCTCTCAACTTAGGGGACAACCTCTCAACCCCCTCAACTCTCCAAAAACATCACATACAACCCTTTACACCCCTATGTTCGGTCAAAATATTGACTCGTGTAGGAAACGCGTTTGACCGTTGACCACACCAATGCCACGTGTCATTTTTTATAACAATCACTTGGATACATTTCACATCGACGGCCACTACCGCCAACCTTAGCACCTCGATAAGGCTGTGATGACAAACAGCGACAGCACCTCGTACGAATATGGAAAAATTTAATAAAAAAAATGACATGTGGCATTGGTGTGGTTAACAGTCAAGCGTGTTTTCTACACGGATCAATATTTTAACCGATCATAGTGGTGTAACGGGTTGTATGTGATGTTTTTGGAGAGTTGAGGGGGTTGAGAGATTGTCCCCTAAATTAAGGGGCCAGGTGAAACAAAGTTACAAGTTTAGGGGGTTAGATGCCTATTAAGCATTTTTCTTTTAACATTACCCAGAATAAAATTACTTTGTTATAAACCTAATCAAAACATTATGTGATAAAACGTAAACGATTATACGTATAATATATTGAAATAAAAAGCCTAATAATTAGGGAGTTAGGCTAAAAATAAAGAATGAAAATAGGTCGTGGCCACGAGTGGAAGAAAGCATGGTCCCTGAAAATCTGCATATTCAGTTCTAAACCTAATCTCAGTTTCGAGGGACAGCTCACCAACATTATTTCAAGTTTTATTATTTAATCCAGTCAAAATATTAATAAATAAAATAAAATTAATTTTATTTGCTTACAGAGTGAAGAAGACAAAACACAAAGCTAAAAATCAGAAAATAGCATCCACTATAGAAAGAAAGGTTCTTATTACGTGGCAAATTGTGAAGAAGAGGCCGACAGACAGTTGTGCTGTTATTTAGCAATGCAGTTGCACCTCTTCATCACTAATTATTGTCTAATGATTCTCATTTCATTTTTTCCAAATAATACACTACAAATTCTACCGTCAAATATTATACTATATATTATGCTCTAATCAGCAGGTTTAAGATCTTGTGAAATTTATTATAATCTTTGATAATATTTATGTGAAATGGATGACTCGAGTAAGCGTCACGGTGTCAAGAAATAATTTGATCCAAAGCTTAAACTGATAATAAGACCTAATAACAAGATCGACTCTAAGCCTAGATAAGAAGTACGACCACCTAAGCCTAGGCATGAGGGAGGGTATAATTACCCAAAAATAAGTATTATAGGTGTAAAATGAAAAAACTTAATAATCCAACAATATGAACGGAGACCACCAAGTTCTAGTAGATCAAAATCTTAGAACTATTATTCTTAAGATAATATTGAATCCTAAGTTCAATATAACTATGCAAAAAATAGATTCCTTCGATTCTTAAAAACATATATATGATATAACGTGGGAGGTAGATCCAACTACCATGCAGAAGTAATCTACATGTTAATCAACATTGTATTTCAACTCTTGAACTGTTGTCCACATGTATTCTTCTTGATTCAATTTGGAGTAGTTAGAACTCAAATAAAAGAATCTCGATCCCTATCTATGATCCATAATACCTGAATCTAGGGGTGTTCAAACTTGGATTGGATGAGTTATGATAAGGTTTTTACCCAACCCATATAAAAATACTATTTGATAGACTGAGTGAGTTATGATAGATTATGGTGGATTGCATTAATTTTTTAGATGGATTGGGTTATACAGATTGAATGGATTATGATGGTTAGATTATATGGACGTGACTGACTTTTCAACTCATGATCTAATTTATTTTCTTTTCTATAATATTAAAATCACTCACAGACTTTTATAAAACAATTTTTTATATATATTTACGTCTCAACTAAGATAATATTATCGTTCTTACTTTTTTTTTCTGTTTTTTTCCATTTTCCTTTTTTTCCGGCTTTTTCTTCAATTGCTTCATTTATCCTGTTGTTCCTGTTTAATTTTTGTTCCTTAGTTTTCTATTTTTTTTTATTTGTCTTGTTTTCTCATTTCTCGTTTTTCTCTTACACATATTTTGCGACTATCTTTTATTTCATGAATGTGCATGTGCATGCAGGGCCGGCTCGGGACTATTTGAGGCCCTAGGCAAGATATGAAATGTAGGTTTTTATATATAAATAAAATTATAGACATATATATATTTATATATATAATATTTTCTCTTTTAATATAAAAATACTTTAGAATCGAAAAAAGATAGAAAAACAATATATATTCATGTAAAAGATAGAAATTTAATAGCAAAACTTGTAATTTAAAAGTTATAAGAACATGATATATAGCTATTTCTTTTATGTTGTTTAAAGTTAAAAAAAAAAGACGTTGATATGGATTTGAGGTGCCTTCTATGTTTACTTTGTTTTTGACAAAGTAAGCTTTACTTTGTTTTTTCTACTATTGGATGAGTTTACTTTGTCAAAGTTCATCACCATCCAATGGTGGAAAAAACAAAGTAATGTTTACTTTGTCAAAAACAAAGTAAGCATAGTCTAACCCTGGATTTGAATATTGGATTTGGAGGATTTGTATGGAAGAATAAGTCTACCTATTTAACTTATTAATACTTCCATTTAATATCCTACCTAATATATATATACTTCTTTTACATATTTGTAACCTTTATCCTATATATTATAAATTTAAGTTCCAGGATGGACATAATTCATGATATATGATATAATTTATTTTGGAAATTTATAACCTATTATATTAAACTAAAAACACATATGAGGCCCCAATTTTTTTGGGGCCCTAGACGGTGGCCTTGGCTGCCTTAAAGGCAAGCCGGCCCTGTGTGCATGTCGTAATATAATTAAACTAGAAGAATTATACGAAGTTATTAATTTAAACAAAATTTCCCAAATCCCATATCACGGTAGTTGTCACTAACCATGATTTTCATATGACCGTGTCTGGCTAAATTAATTTGCTCAGTCTCGTTAGATAAAAAATTAATAGAATCTATGGTTAATTTAAAAAAAAATCCATATGGTTTCAAGTTTTTATAGATCTACCTGTGGTTTTTTCTTACCTCAAAATAAACCACCAAATATGAAATTCATAAACCATTAAATCCATTATAATAAGTTCTTTCAATTTAACCAATTGATGTGGAAAACGTGCTAATTTTGGTGATGTATAATACATGCCTATGAAAAATCACAAGCATTGGTATAAATACAGATAACTAACATATATAATCAAAAGCACATTTTCGATCCATATAAAATTTCATAAAAAATATTTCTGATATTTTAGAATTTCTATAAAAAATTTCATAATTTTTAGACAATTAAATTTTTTTTATGTTAATTTAAAAAGAATTTAGAATATTCTAAAAATAAAAAATAAATATTATGCGTGTTCAAAAAGTATACAAAATACATCAAAGGATCAGAAAAATTACAAAGACCTAGTCTCGAAAATATTAAAGGCCAAATGACCACCACATGACATCCACACATCGCTCTTGAACACTAGATGGCGCGAACGAATTGGCCGCATATTGCCACATGTTGCAGCATGGTTGGCGCGTGCGCAAAACACGCAACACATGGAGGACGCCTAATTACATCGCATGGGCCCACAAGTCGTCTTCTCGTCGTCCATTGGCTTGGAACTTGTTTCGATCTAGGGCCTTTAGGGTGTCTCATCATAATGGTGAAATCTGTTTGTCCATACAACGAACAAAACTAGTGTTTGAGGCATATACACTCTCGGTGGAGACTAGAAATTCACATATTTCGAATCAAAAACCTTAAATCGCAAAAGCACACTGTTCTATGTGATTCCAGTGCCGTTTTTCGTAAAAAAAAACTGTCAGAAAAATACGTATATATGCCCAACAAACACAAATTTAATACTGTTAGAATTAATATAATAAATGTACAAGTGTCATGTATGTTGAAACACCTTTCCACATAATTTTGATTTGACAAAATGATTTAAGTTAATCCATGATTAAGATAATTAAATTTAAGTGCTTTGATTTAATTATACTAATGGGTTTGTTCAATGTTAAGTATAAAAATATTTATAAGAACATGAATCGAGTAAGACAGAACTTAGTCATCATGATAACATAGCACGAGCTGAGTAAAGAATAACTCCGTACGAAAGAAGGAAAGTCTTCTTCAGTATCGAAGCTTACAAATGAAGCTGATCACAGAAGCTGAGTAGAAAGCAACTCAGCATGAAAAAAAGAGAAGTCTTCTTCAGAACTATATCTTGCAGAACGAAGCTGACCTTGGAAGCTGAGTGAAAAAGCAACTCAGTATCGGAAATAGCAATGATCAAAGACAACGACTATCAAAGTCAAGCTGCGTGTTTTTCAGGACAGCACCAATGATCCGTTTGCTAAAAGACAAGATCCGACAGAGATCTGCGCTAAATCAGAAAGCTTTGGAAATAGGCATGGATACAGTTTCGAGACGCATAAGTCAACTGTCCGCTAGCTAAAAGATGAAATCTGTGCTAGAAGACAAACCTGCGGGAAGAAGACAAGCCTGGTGCCTGCCGAATTCAGACGACAGGATTGGCCTGCAAATCTGAAGCTGACCAGAATAATGACGCAAGCAAAGAGCCGTTTGAATTCAACGGATAGATCCGAATTCAAATGATTGTGTCTTCAGATTTCAACTATAAAAGGACAAGTACACTTCTTGGATCCTTTGCCGAAATACAAGAGAAAAAGAGTATACATAAAAAGCACATCAAAACAAGAAAAAGATCTTACACCAAATTTTCATTTTTGTGTAAAAGCTAGATTGATTTTGTAATCATCTAAAGTGTTCTTTGTCTAAAGAAGAACAAGTTTGTATCAATTGTAAAATTGAGAGAGTGGTGCTGAGTACTCGGTTTTAAGTACTCAGCGGTAGAGAAATCTAGGTGTTCGGTTATAGCACTTAGTAGGAGTTGAGTAGACGAATAGAGGACGGTACTCTTGCATATTCAACTGCCTTGTAAACGGTTTGTGCTCTACCTTTAAAGAGCTCAGTATTGGATTGAAAAAGCCCGGAGGGATTATGGGGACTGGACGTAGGCGGAGAGGCCGAACCAGGATAAGTCGTGCTGAGTAACTTCTAACTCTCTCTCAATATATATCTGTATGTGTTGCTTGCTATATTTACTCAATATATAAATTGTTTAAGCTGACACTGAATAAATCAGAGTACTGAGTTGGAAGCTGACCACAAAAGTGTCATTTCCCAACTCTCAAGTAAAACAACTCTAGTCAGTATCTGACTAAAGCCGTCTTACGCCTCACTCGGCCGAGCTGACCAAAACTGAGTTGTGAAACTCAAAGAATTATATTAAGTCAGCATAATTAAAACGAAAAAGTTATATTAGTTCCTAAGCCCCCCGCCTTGGAACTAATTACACGGGACCAACAAGTGGTATCAGAGCCTAATAGCTCACTACTCAAAGATATAACTATCTTGAGCTGATCCTGATAAATGGCTGAGAACAGCACTCGTTTCCTTCCAGGGAACCAAACAACACAGATACTCCCTGAGGGATTATCAATTAGTCGGCCTCCCTTGTTTTTCGGGTCAAATTATACATTTTGGAAAAACAGGATGAAGAACTTTATTCAAGCTACAAACATGAGTGCGTGGCTTGCAATAGTTCAAGGCCCATATGTGCCTTACAAAACTGTTGACAACGAAAAAGTTGTCAAGAGTGAAACTGAGTGGTCAGAAGGTGACCTTAAGAAATTACAAAATAATGCTTCGGCTATCAATATGCTTCACTGTGCTCTAGATGCTGCAGAGTACAACAAAATTTCAGGTTGTGAGTCAGCACAGGAGATATGGAAAAAGCTCGAGGTGACCTATGAAGGCACAAGCAAAGTCAAGGAGTCCAAAGTGAACCAATATATGAGACTGTACGAGCTGTTCGAAATGAATGAAAACGAAGACATCTCAGAGATGAACTCAAGGTTCACCAATATTATAAATGAGCTCAAGAGGCTCGGAAAGAACTTCACCAAAGAGGAACAGGTGAAGAAAATATTAAGAAGTCTTCCCAAAAGCTGGCAAGCTAAGAAGACAGCTATGGAAGAAGCTCAGGACTTGACCACGTACAAATACGACGAGCTGATCGGATCTCTGCTGACTCATGAGATCTCTATGAAAAACTTCGAAGCAAAAGAAAAGTCTGAGGACAAGAAACAAAAACCACTTGTCATGAAAGCTGACTCAACCGCAGCTGACTCACTAGACGATGAGGAATTGCCATGTTCACAAGGAAGATGAAGAAGCTGTTCAGAAAGAATGAAAAGAACAACAAGAGTCCATTCAGAAGAAGCGACAAATACAGAGCTGAGTCCAATGACAATAGATACAAAAAGGACAGCTCAAAGCCTGTCACATGCTTTGAGTGCCATCAAACTGGGCACATTAAGTCAAGCTGCCCTAACTTAAAGAAAGAGAAGAAGGGAAGAAAAAAGGCAATGGTGGCTACATGGAGTGACAGTGATGAGTCAACCTCATCAGAAACTGACGCAAATGAAACAGCAAATATATGCTTCATGGCCGATGATGCTGTTAACCAATGCCAATCTGAGCAAGCTGACCTCTCGGATGATACTGACCAAGAGGAACACTCCAATGAGGTAACATCTCTACTCTTGCTTAGAAATGAAATGATTAACGCCCTGAGTGATCTATATACACTAACTAAAAAGTGCAACAAGAAAATAAAGGCACTCAGCAGGTGATATGATGAGATAGAAGAGGTCAAACTCAGTGACCTTCGATATCTTCTCCAAGACAACTCAACTTTGCATGACAACATGGAAATCATGCACAAGTTTGTCTCAAAAGTCCAATCAGATTCAAAGAAACTGAGAAAGGATGTCACAACTATACAGAACCAAATAAAAGGTTCAACTAAAAATAAATCCCATGCTAAGTACTCACGTACTGGTCAGCGTAGACAGTTCACTCAGTGTGACTGTTGTGGGAAAACAGGACACACAATAGATGTGTGTTGGTATAATCAGCTGATTGTCCAATGTGACTTCTGCGGAAAGAAAGGTCATACCACTAAGGTATATTGGCATGCTCAGCACAATGGTGCTGACCAAAAACAAAGTCACCCCAAAAGGGTAACTTATTGTGAAATCTGTGGTAAACAAGGCCATACCATAAATACATGCCGTCACAAATTAAAACATGATATAGCACCTGTCTATGCTAACCAACGAGGACCCAAAAAGAATTGGGTACCTAAAGATGAATGATTCAAAATGCAGGTGAGCCTGAGGTGCGTGGAGAAGTCAAAGCTTTAGTATATTGACAGCGCATGCTCGAGGCATATGACTGGTGATGAAACTCAGTTCATCACACTTGAGCTTAAACGAGGTGGTAATGTAAGCTTTGGAGACAATAAAAAGGGTAAGATAGTTGGATCAGGTACTATCGGAGGTAACCCCACTATTGAGTCAGTCTCCTTAGTCAAAGGTCTCAAGTATAACCTTTTAAGCGTAGCTCAGCTGTGTGACAGCGGAAGAAAGGTTATATTTGACGCCACTCAGTGTCGGATACTCGAGGGAAAAACAAACGAGTTGATTTTAACTGCCCCTCGTGTTGACAATGTATATATGTTGAGTTTAGAAAAACAGTTTTCAAAAAATATATGCTTAGTATCTAAAGAGGACAACTCCTGGCTATGGCATAGGAGACTTGGTCATGTAAGCATGGACCTCCTTGCCAAATTAGCTAGAAAGAAACTAGTTGAGGGATTGCCCAAATTGAAATTTGAAAAGGATCAATTATGTAATGCTTGTCAGCAAGGTAAACAAACAAAAAGGCCTTTTCAAACTAAAAACATTGTCTCAACCAAGCGACCATTGGAATTAATACATTTGGATCTTTTCAGACATGTCCAGCCACTCAGCTTGGGAGGTAAGAAATTTTCCTTAGTCATTGTAGACGATTTCTCTCGGTATACTTGGATCATCTTGCTGAGTAGCAAGGATGAAACATTTGAGATGTTCACAACGTTGATTAAAAAGTTTGAAAATGACAAAGACCTAAAAGTAGCTCATATTAGAAGTGATAATGGCGGAGAATTCAAAAACCAACAGTTTGATGAATTCTGTGAAGTTAGTGGCATTGACCACAACTTTTCTGCTCCTAGGACGCCTCAACAAAATGGGGTTGTTGAAAGGAAGAACAGAACAATAGTCGAAATTGCTAGGACAATGCTGAGCGAAAATAGGCTTCCAAAGTATTTCTGGGGTGAAGCTGTTCACACAGCATGTTATATACTGAATAGGGCTTTAGTTAGACCTATACTCAAGAAAACTCCTTATGAACTTTGGAAAGGACGAAAGCCCAATATTGGCTACTTTCGTGCCTTTGGGTGTAGATGTTTTATACTCAACACAAAAGATAACCTTGCTAAATTTGATGCTAAAGCTGACGAAGCGTTCTTTTTAGGGTACTCAACTAACAGTAAAGCATATAGGGTATATAATAAACAAACTCAAGTTGTAGAAGAGTCTGTCCATATCGAGTTCGATGAAACTGACCCTGCAGGAAAGACAACTCAGTCTGCCGAAGATGAACCAAGCTCAGCTTCCGCTGACCGAATTGGAGCCATTGAGTCATCAGTACAAGGGCTGACCAAAGGTAAACACGAAACAGAAATTACCTTTGCTGACCAATCTACTCTTGTAGATATTGTAGAAACACCTATTCCAGACAACTCAACATTACCCAAAGAAATAAAAATTCCAAGAGGACATTCGGAGAAGTCCATTCTTGATGCTGCTGACAACAAGCTGATGACAAGAGATCAACTTAGAAAGTATCTCAGTAATGTTGCATTCGTCTCAGTTCATGAGCCAAAGAATTTCACTGAAGCTGAGCACGACGAACATTGGATCAATGCTATGCAAAAGGAGCTTGATCAGTTCAAAAGAAATGAGGTATGGGATTTAGTACCAAAACCTAGAAATCAAAAGACCATAGGAACTAAGTGGGTCTTTAGAAATAAGCTAGATGAGCAAGGCAATGTGGTCAGAAACAAAGCCCGACTTGTAGCCCAAGGCTATAGTCAGCAAGAGAGCATTGACTATGGTGAGACCTTTGCACCCGTAGCTAGGTTAGAGGCTATACGTATATTGTGTGCATATGCTAGTTTCATGAACTTCAAACTATATCAAATGGATGGCAAAAGTGCCTTTCTTAATGGATTTATAAACGAAGAGGTATATGTTAGTCAGCCTCCTGGGTTTGAAGATCCAAAGTTTCCAAACCACGTTTATAAACTCAAGAAGGCCTTGTACGGCCTGAAATAAGCACATCGTGCTTGGTATGAGAGGTTGACCAATTTCCTGCTGACCAGGAAATATGTCAGAGGAAAAGCTGACACAACCTTATTCATTAAGAAGAAGAGTAAAAATACCCTGCTGGCACAAATTTACATAGATGATATAATATTTGGTGCTACTGACGAATCTATGTGCAAAGAATTTAGTAAACAGATGCAAACTGAGTTCGAAATGTCTATGATGGGTGAACTCAACTTCTTCCTTGGACTTCAAATCAAGCAAGGGAAGAATGGCATCTTCATTAGTCAGTCTAAGTACGCCAAAGAAATGTTGAAGAAATTCGATATGGAAGATTGTAAGCCCATATCAACCCCAATGGGTACTGACACTGTCCTGTGCACGGATGAGAAAGGTAAGTCAGTAGACAGTAAGTTATATCGAGGTATGATCGGCTCTCTACTCTATCTTACAGCTAGTAGACCTGATATTCAGTACTCAGTATGCTATTGCGCTAGATACCAAGCTGCCCCAGAGAATCACACCTTATAGCTGTGAAAAGAATTTTTAGATATTTGCAGAGCTCAGTTAATGCAGGTTTGTGGTATCCAAACTCAAATGACTTCACACTCATTGGATACACTGATGTTGACTATGGACGGGACAAGCTAGAGCGTAAGAGTACTTCTAGAGGATGTTATTTCCTTGGAAGCTGTCTAGTGTCTTGGTTCAGCAAGAAGCAGTCATCAGTTGCCCTGTCTACAACTGAAGCTGAGTACATTGCTGCTGGAAGCTGTGTGGCCCAAGTCCTATGGATTAAGCAACAGCTTGAGGATTACGGAGTCAAAACAGAAATAATTGAAATCAAGTGCGATAACAAAAGCGCCATTAACCTATCCAAAAATCCAATCCAACACAGTAGGATGAAGCATGTCAGCATAAGGCATCACTTCATCAGAGACCATGTACTCAAGGGTGAGATCAAGCTGACCTACGTACCAACAGATGAACAGCTTGTGGATATCTTCACTAAGCCTCTGGCTCGTGAGCAATTCAGCATATTAAGGGAAGCTATCAGTATGTGTAATCCCGTTTAATAAATACTTGATCAAATGTTGAGTGATTATACTATATGCCGTGTAGTTATTGCATGCTAAGTAACTCACTCAAACTGAGCTAAACTGTATAACATAGAATCACCCTATGCTGACTAAACACATATGCTAAGTGATTACTATAGGCTGAGTTACTTTTGTATGAAAATTTCCTCTACGTAAAACTGAGCACTCAGTATCTCAAACGTTTAGAATTCCAAATACTGAGTAGAATCCATTTCACATTAAATGCTAGCACACGTGCCATAAATAGTCACCTAGGATGACGTAATCGCAATAATTAGAAAACAAATGCGCCGAACATGTCATAAATGCCAGATTACTGTCGTTTGATCATCTCGAGGTAAAACGGCTACTCCAATGTATCAGATCAAATCGACACCCATATAAATAGTGGACGAATTCCCACTCACATCTCTTTACATTTTGAAATCTCTGGCAATTGATTTCCATCTCTCTCTCTAAATCCCTAAATTTTCAAATCTGAGAAAAATCATGTCGGACTCTCAGAACATCTCCGGTGCCGGTTACGACGACAACCGCTCCGATGAAAATCCACCTTCTCCTGCTTAGCAGGAATACGTCGAGACTCCCACCAAGTCTCAAGGACATGGTCAGCATGACCAATCCAAGGTTAACACTCCGAGCAAGAGCCCCCAAGCTGACCTCGCAACCTCTTCGAAAAGGAAAAAGAAGAAGGAAGACAAGCAACCTCAGAAAAAGGAATTTCTTATGGTCTACCACAGTGTCAAGAACTGTGAAGTACTTCGTTGCTGGTGGTTCTCCCCGAGTTTTGTAACTGCTGAGAAACCGTTCTGTGAATGGATCTCCAAAAATGGGTGGTCGGAATTATTCTCCCTCTCTGGTAAAGCTTACCCATGATTAGTAAGGGAATTCTATTCGAATCTAAGGTGGATAAGGACAACGCTGACCATCTAGTCATAAAGGTCACGGGCAAGGACATCACGGTAACTCCGTCTTATCTTGCAACCTTACTAAAACTGCCCAACAAGGGTAAAGAATTCAGAACCACAAACGTCAAACTTGACTACCCAGTTGAGTTTTGTAAACCAAAGGACCACAAGGGAGAAATAGCCAGCACGTGTATGGGTCAAAATCAAAAGATGGCTCATTACATCCTGACCAACATCATCTTTCCTAAAGTCAACTCGGCCTCATCTGCCTCCATTTTCGAGCAGAATTTTATCTGGCACATGATGACCTACCAACCACTCAATATGCCTGTCTTTCTTGTCGGTGCATTCCAACGGAGTACTGGGAAACTCAGGTTGGGCTCCCTCATCACAAGAATTCTTGAGGATCATCAGGTGAGCACGATCGGTGAAACTAAATTATGGGGAACTGAGATTACAGTGGCACTGCTGTTTGGATTAGCATACAACCGACCTCTCAAGTCTAAGAAAGGAAAGGGGGTTGTTGAAGAAAATGAGGAAGAAGTTGATGCTGAGGAAGGCGCACAAGCTGTGCCGACCAAGAAGGGAAAGAAAGCTGCGGCGAAACCCCGTACTGACCGCACTAGGCAAGATAAAAAGCGGAAAGCTGACCAAGCCATTAAAGACATAAACACAGCTCTGAAGAAAATCCGGCTTGTATCTAGTTCCCAAAAGGTTGCTGCTAAGCTCTCTAAGTCAGCAGGAAAAAGGCCTGCTGAGCCTGAGGAAGAAGAAGAAAAAGATGATACTCCTGAGACACCTCTGAGGAAGAAGAAAAGAACATCTGGTCTAAGTCCAATTGATGTTGCCCCTCTTGACTTCGTCGTCTCCGATGATTCCCACTTCGTGAGAAGTCAAGAGATTGACCTTGAGAAAACACCCTCTGACCAGGAAGATGAATTGGGAGATTTTGGAGGTCAGTTTGAAGCTGAGCGAACAGCCAATGTTGATGATAAGCAAGATAAGGATGCTGCTGAGCAAACTAAGTCAGTTGATGCTGAGCCAACTGAACTACAAGCTGATCAAGCAGTGAGAGTTCAAGCTGTGAGAAGCCTTAATGCTGCCCTAGGGCTCAATTCTTCATCTGAGTCTCTAGACTCAATTGCTACTGACCCCTCACCTCCAACCAGAACGGTCAGTTTTGAAAAGCGTTTCAAACGCAAAGCTCACAAGTCCAACTCTCTAGACCTATTGGCTGATTCTCCTCTTAGAGAACCAATCACTGACCTAACTAGACTTCAGTACGAATTTTTCTCCTTCGTCGTCGAGCCAACTCCAGATAAATTCACACAAAAGCAAGCCTCTGTTACTCACACTGAGGAACAAGCCAAGACTCCTGAAAATCCAATTTCTGCCGAGCAAGAGCTCGAAGTTCAAGCTGCTCAAGAAGGTGAGCAAGCTAAGGAAAATCCTGTCCAAGTAAGTTCTGAAGTATCTCCTCCTGCACCAACTCAACTTCAGACTGATATTGAGCAGGTCAACATCTCTGACGATCCACCTCTTCCTAACCCAGTATCGCAGAATGTTGAACAGCCAGCTCCTGGCACTGACTTAAACAAAAGTCCAGCTGTTGACCAAGCTGGCCCATCTGGTTCTGGAAAACAACCTACTCCTCCACCATCTGGTACTACTCAAATTCTGGCCGCTGAGCAAAATCCTGAGACAACTTATGCTTATCTACATGCAACTGAGTCTGGGTGCAGAATCATTGACTCAGCTCAATCCCTACTCCAGGATTTTAACCAATCTCATGCCCATACTGTTGGGTCCGTTAATGTTGAGTTAACACAACTTTCTTCTGTCACTCAACTCCTGAACGAGATCAAGGGTCTCAAAGATCTTGTGAGTGTCATGACCACCTTTCAATCTCAACAACCCAAGCAAGACTCAATAATGAAGCTGGCTGAACTCCAGTTAATGATGGTGAACCACATGGATTCCCTCCAAGGACAAATCAACAATCTTTCAGTTGTGAACTCAGCATATGCAACTTCTACTGAGCTAAATCAACACTTCACCAAGCTGAACTCTGAGCTGATCAGTGCTCGTGAGTTAATTTCCTCCTCTTCCCAGTGCTCCATCGAGCAAATTGGCGAAGCCATCCGTCTACTCAACTTGAGTAAAGAAGAGATGGATACTGACCTGGTGAAGACGAATGAAATTTTGCAATACTCGCAAGCCACATTCAAACACGTCCGCTATACCAATGCCCAACGTCAGTTCTACGATTCAGCTTTGCTCAAAATGTATCATCAAGCTTATGCCAGGCTGACTGACACAATCACCTGGATTGGGAAATCACAAGAATATATACTCAGTATGCTTGGTGCATCCATTCGAGTCCCTGGATCCGTTCTAGATGATGGCGTTCCTGTTTTTGACGGTCTCAGGGAGAGCACGAAACAACTTAAGGCGTACTCAGTGAAATTGACTCGTGCTGTTCTTCATGATACCTTCACTCCTCCTCCGCCTGATGCTGGAAAAACGGGGGAGAAAGAATAAGCTGATGAAACTTAGCTCAGATCAGGGGAAGCATCTGGTAGTTAGAAACAAAGAACTGCCAAAGGAAAAGGCAAAGTTAATTCTGCTCACCAAGCTCAAGTCAATAGGAAGAAATAAGACTGTCTAGTTTTAGTACTTGACTTTTAGTTTATCTGGCATGTTCTTTCATATTTTGTATGCTGACAATCTATCTATTTTAAAGCATCTTTTCATTTAAACTGACTTATCTATATCCGATGCTTACTTGTTGTGCTAAGTGCTGAACTATATGAAAAGAACAAACACACTAAAATTAAAAGGGAACATGCATGAGAAAAATGCTCAACACACACTTGCTCTAATACATGAACACATTTGCTCTAATACATGAATCCATATATATAATCTCTCTGATACCTAAACTGACCGTGTATCAAACTGAGTAAATACATGTTCCAAGTGCTAAACTCTTTTGAAAGCTGACCTAGGCTCATCTGAATTAGATCTTGGAAGGTCTAGAATTGAACTAAGTCAGTATAGGCATGTCTTACCTTTTACTCGATTAAATCTTAGAAGGTTTAGAGTTAAGATAATGGATGCAACCCTTAAGGGGGAGTAATTTCAGAAGAATGTAATTCAATCATAGGAATTTCAAAATTGAGTTCCATAACTAAATATTTTGCCAACATCAAAATGGGGGAGTTTGTTGAAACACCTTTCCACATAATTTTGGTTTGACAAAATGATTTAAGTTAATCCATGATTAAGTCAATTAAATTTAAGTGCTTTGATTTAATTGTACTAATGGGTTTGTTCAATGTTAAGTATAAAAATATTTATAAGAACAGGAATCAAGTAAGACAGAACTTAGTCAGCATGATAACATAGCACGGGCTGAGTAAAGAATAAGTCAGTACGAAAGAAGGAAAGTCTTCTTCAGTATCGAAGCTTACAAATGAAGCTGATCACAGAAGTTGAGTAGAAAGCAACTCAGCATGAAAAAAAGAGAAGTCTTCTTCAGAACTATATCTTGCAGAACCAAGCTGACATTGGAAGCTGAGTGAAAAAGCAACTCAGTATCGGAAATAGCAACGATCAAAGACAACGACTATCAAAGTCAAGCTGTGTGTTTTTCAGGACAACACCAATGATCCGTTTGCTAAAAGACAAGATCCGATAGAGATCTACGCTAAATCAGAAAGCTTTGGAAATAGGCATGGATACAGTTTCGAGACGCATGGGTCAACTGTCCGCTAGCTAAAAGACGAAACCTGTGCTAAAAGACAAACCTGTGGGAAGAAGACAAGCCTGGTGCCTGCCGAATTCAGACGACAGGATTGGCCTGCAAATCTGAAGCTGACCAGAATAATGACGCAAGCAAAGAGCCGTTTGAATTCAACGGATAGATCCGAATTCAAATGATTGTGTCTTCAGATTTCAACTATAAAAGGACAAGTACACTTCTTGGATCCTTTGCCGAAATACAAGAGAAAAAGAGTATACATAAAAAGCACATCAAAACAAGAAAAAGATCTTACACCAAATTTCCATTTTTGTGTAAAAGCTAGATTGATTTTGTAATCATCTAAAGTGTTCTTTGTCTAAAGAAGAACAAGTTTGTATCAATTGTAAAATTGAGAGAGTGGTGCTGAGTACTCGGTTTTAAGTACTCAGCGGTAGAGAAATCTAGGTGTTCGGTTATAGCACTTAGTAGGAGTTGAGTAGACGAATAGAGGACGGTACTCTTGTATATTCAACTGCCTTGTAAACGGTTTGTGCTCTACCTTTAAAGAGCTCAGTATTGGATTGAAAAAGCCCGGAGGGATTCTGGGGACTGGACGTAGGCGGAGAGGCCGAACCAGGATAAGTCGTGCTGAGTAACTTCTAACTCTCTCTTAATATATATCTGTATATGTTGCTTGCTATATTTACTCAATATATAAATTGTTTAAGCTGACACTGAGTAAATCAGAGTACTGAGTTGGAAGCTGACCACAAAAGTGTCATTTCCCAACTCGCAAGTAAAACAGCTCTAGTCAGTATCTGACTAAAGCCGTCTTACGCCTCACTCGGCCGTGCTGACCATAACTGAGTTGTGAAACTCAAAGAATTATATTAAGTCAGCATAATTAAAACGAAAAAGTTATATTAGTTCCTAACCCCCCCCTTGGAACTAATTACACGGGACCAACAATGTATTGTTAGTGTGGGTGAAATTAGTTAGAAAGAAGAGAAAGAAAGCTCACACTATAAATACCCCTGTAACCATTCGGTTTTTACAATCTGATTAATAATACAATTTGGATTCCGTTCTCAAAAATCATTATGGTATCAGAGTGTTCATGGTGAGATCCATGGATGAAAATCGCTGCTATGGTTATTAGCAAATGAAAACTAAAAGAAGATCCTACATTGAAGTCGTGCAAGAAGAAGAAGGAATCGCATATAGTGATTCAGAAGAAGAAGTAACTCCAGAGCAGAATCCAAACTCAAATCGCGACGATCACAATTTCAACACCGATAAAATAAAAAATTCAATTGAAGGAAGCATGGCTACAACTGGTACGCAAACTACAGTAATTAGTAATCCTGATAACCCTAGTCTCATACTTGTTCACACTATCTTAAGTGGAACCAATTTTATTCCATGGAAGAGGTCAATGTTGCTAGCGATTAGTGCCAAACGTAAAACAAATTTTCTTCTAAATGATGAAGAACCTAAAGACAAAGAGTCAAATGAACATTTGAAATGGCAGGAGAATGGCGATCTTGTTTTTTCATGGATTATCAATTCATTAACTAAGGAACTAGCAGATGTCTTTTTATTTACATCTTCATCTAGAATGTTGTGGAAAGAAATTGAACAGAGGTATGGAGAAAGTAATGGACCTCTTATCTTTCAATTGCGGAAGGAAATAAACAGCTTAAATCAAGGAGATTTGTCTCTTACTGATTTTTTTAATAAAATCAAGAGAAAGTGGGATGAATATGCTATTGTTAAGCCACTTCTGTCATGTACTTGTGGAGAATCTCGAAAAATGGCACAAGAGCAGATGGAAGAGGAGCAACTGATGCAATTACTTTCTGGATTGAATTCAAAATACAATTATGTTCGTGATCAGATCTTGCTAATTGAACCTCTACCACCAGTTAACAAAACATTTTCTATGTTATAGAGCATAGAGAAACAACACAATTCTGATATAAATGTTGATAATCAATTTGCTAATTTCTCCAATGTGAGTAGGAATACTGGTATCAACAGTTCAGAAAGTGGATCTAATTCTTCACAGAATAAGCATTTTAGCAATGTCAATCATACAAATACTCCTCATACCGGAGGAAGAAACACATGCAACAAAAGTGACAAGTTCTGTAGTTACTGCAGAAAACAAGGTCATGAGAAGGCAGAATGCCATAGGCTCAAGGGATATCCGGACTGGTTCAAAGGGAAGAGAGTAATGGGGCCAGGATCCAGCAACAAACATCAGGCTCATATGACCAAAGAATAGCAAACACCGCTAGATGACTCGGCGTCAGATTTTGATGAAGGAGAGAAAACTGAATTAGTTGAGACTTTAGTGCACAAGGAGATGCAAAGGCTTCTTAAAGGGAAGATGTTGGTTGATTCTAAGCCAGATGTTTCTGTATTTGTAGGAGCATGTGCAGGTACCTTAAATTCATCTTATACTTATGATTGTTATAATGAAAATGAATGGATTGTAGACTCAGGAGCATCCACTCATATGACTTTTAATCTGAACAAAATGAGTAATGTAACCAAGTTAGCAGTGCCAAAAAGAATATATGTACCAACATGAGATGTACAGTTGGTTACATATAAAGGTGATGTATTATTTCCACAGGGCTTCAAGTTGATAAATGTCCTTTATGTTCCCAAATTTAAATACAACTTACTATCAGTAAGCAAATTGTTAAGGGATCAACATGTCACCGTGCAATTTTGGGCCGAATGCTGTGTTTTGCAGGGCCAGGAATGTGAAAATACACTGGCTGTTGGAAGGATGCAATGAGGATTATACTACTTGTCTGATAGTTCATTTTCAGTTTCTGTAATAGGCACTTATAACTAGACCCGGCAAAGTGACACACGACCCGATGACACGACACGAACACGACATGCTTTTTTAGTGTTAGTGTTTAGGGTTTTATGACACGACACGAAAGTTGACACGACACGAAATGACACGTTAATTTTTGTGTCATTTTCGTGTCAACCCGAAAACACGAAACTGACACGGATATTGAAAATTATTGTTATATTCTCTCGTGTTTTTATGTCACTTTATTAATAAAGATAATAAAATTATAATTATTAATTGCAAATATTGATTTGAATTTCCTAAATTGTTATAAACACATTACATGACCCTCTAACATGATATTATCGAACTTTTCGATAATTATTGTTAACATACTAATCTAAAAATGATATAAAACGTTTAAAAACAGTACCATATCTTTTTATATTTTTAAGAGTTATTATTAATATATATGCATAACAAAATTACATGTAACCCGAAAACACGACACGAAATCGACACTAACCCGAATAGGTTAACACGACTTTGACACGAAAGTTTTTGGGTTGGGTTTGGGTTTGCTCTTTTGTGACACGAACCCGAAATGACACGACACGAACACGATAATTGCCATGTCTACTTATAACAATAAATTAGCTTTATCAGCTGCAGTAAACAATGTGGAATCTTCTAAGGGAATAGATGTAACCTTGTGGCATAGAAGGTTAGGTCATATGTCTCAAGAGAAGATGAAACATATGTTTGTTTTCCTTTTCTGTTCATCTATTAGCAATTTTGATGTATGCTTAAGAGCAAAACAGACAAGAGCATCTTTTTGTACTAGCAATATTAAGTCAATAAGAACTTTTGATTTGATACATATGGATTGTTGGGGTCCTTACAAACAGCAAACTCTATCTGGAGCACGATACATGCTAACTATTGTAGATGATTTTTCCAGAAGTTTGTGGACAATCTTATTCAAAACTAAGGATCAAGTCCCTGGTTTAATTGAACAATTCATCAAAATGGCTCAGACACAATTTGCTACAAACATCAAGAGTATACGAACAGACAATGGTACCGAATTTGTAAGTGCAGAAACACAAACAATTTTGCATAAATATGGCATTTTGCAGCAAAAATCTTGTGCCTACACCCCTCAGCAAAATGGAGTGGTGGAACAGAGACACAGAAGCCTCACAACAGTTGCAAGAGCATTGTTAAAACAAGGTGATATGTCTGCAAAATTTTAGGGAGAAGCTATGTTACATGCTACTTCTTTGCTTAACGTCTCACCAACTAAAGTATTGAATTGGAAATCACCACATGAGGTACTTTATGGAGAAACAACAGATTTAAGTATGTTCAGGGTTTTTGGTTGTCAAGGCTATGTGCTCAACACAGCCCCAAACAAAGGAAAATTTGATGATAGATCTTTTAGGAGTGTGTATGTGGGCAGTGCACCTGGACAAAAGGGATGGAAAATGTACAAATTATCTACACACAAAATGTGTGTTACAAGAGATGTACAATTCCATGAAAGTATATCCCCTTATGCTGTTAACAATTGTTCTAATGTTTTGATATAGGATACATGAATTACCACTGCATTACCTTCTGCTGTGTCCTCTTATGATAATATTGCAGATATCTACAACGATGATATGCAGTCGTCCACAGTCACTACTCCTAGAAATTTAACATCACCTGCTAACCAGGGTGAAACTCAAGCAGTAGTCATGTCGGAAACAGGGTTGTCTACTGCCATTTCAACTAATCACATACCAGATGTCCCAACTCACAATGGTTCCACTACTATAGCTCCAACCCGAAGGTCAACTAGAGTGCAAAAACAACCTAGCTGGTGATAGGGGCATTTCGTCCCTATCTTTTAGCGTGGTTTACGGTTTATTTTCGAGCTAAATAAATAAGTTTAATTACAAAAATAATGCGTTTTAATAAATTAATGAAATAAAAATAAAAACCGAGCTTTCGGGTAATTTCCTTTATTTTTAGTTGAATTTAGAGAATAAAATGTCAAGCTAACTCGGCTCGTGAGAAGTGCATTTCGCAGGTACAAAAATACAATACACGCAGGGCGTATTCCCATCCACGCGGGGCGTGCAGACAAGTGAGTCAGAAATGATTGATCTATCCTGAACCACCACATGGAATCTACTCAGCACACGCAGGGCGTGTCAACCACCACGCAGGGCGTATGACATCTGTCAGAACATGATTAACCCAATCCTGAAAGTCAGACTGCATTGTCCCCTAAGTCAACTATCAATACGCAGGGCGTGTTTTAGGACACGCATGGCGTACATAGGGTAATTCGAGCAATAAAATGCCAGGAGCTCAAACACGCAGGGCGTCTCCTTCCATACGCAGGGCGTGCCATGAGATTTCTGCACCAAATAATGTACCTCTATGATTGTACTTTGTGAAATTACCACTCCACCCCTAGCTTGATGTATAAATAAGAGTGACTAGCACTCATTTTAGTAATCTAGACCTAGCCATAGAGTTTAGTAATCTAGACTTGGCTATAGAGTTTAGACATTCAGATTTTGTATAGATAGACATTCAGATTTTGTATAGCTTTATTCTATCACCTTGAGAGCTTGTTCGTTGATCCCGGCATTCCGTCAAAGTTCCGTTCCTTCTCCGTTCACCGAGCTCGAAAGTCCCACCTCCAAGTCCTAAGTGACGGCCTTGAGTCCGGTTAGCTAGTTCCGAGGGCCGATTCTTCCCTCTTCGCTTGCTAACTAGCTTGCACTCTTCCTATGTACTAGGCTTGGTTGTATTCATCATTTTTATTCTCCATATTTATAATATATGATCTGCAATTTCCGTTTCTATATACGTGTTAATGTTTATTACTTGCTTTGATACTTATAATTGACTATTGTGTAGGGGAACGCGATTTCCGACGCCATCCGGGCTATCTTTAGGGATTCATATAGGTGTTGCCTTACCGGAAGTGATGCTCCGGAAACCGTAGGACTTGACACACCACGGAACTTACGGGCCCTAGTTTATGATCCCCAACATTAGACACGCCTTGACTAGGAATCACGTAGTCTAAGTACTTCACGGGTCGGTCGAACTACACATAGTCGTCTTTGCAAGAGTCGATTATTAATCGTATATACTCGGAGTCCTTGTTTGTCATATTTATAACTTATCGTCGCCATTGCACTTCGTAGAGTATTTGTTATATAAAATCTGTCTTACCAATATCAAGGGGATAGCGGTTCGGACTCGGACATGGGGCTTAATTTTAGTCCTCCACCCAACCATGACTTTAACGCCATTTATGCTCGGTTGGATATCTTGGAGGATAACCAACGCCGGGACCGGATCCATTATGACGCCCAATTTTCCACCCTCAACACCCGCTTCGATACCATTGAGGCACAACAACGTGAGGACCGGACCCATATCGATACTCGTTTCGATGCCCTCACCGCCTCCTTCGCTTCCTACTTCAACCTCAATGGCAATCCGCCTCCACCTCAGCAATAGTTCCCTTTCCTTTTTGTTTTTCTTGTGATGTTGTTGTTGTTCTTTTTGTTGTTAATGTACTTTCCGTTTATTTTATTAGTGATTTCGGTTTGTGTTTCGTATTGTTTTTCGTTTAATTTTGCTATTCGTAATAACAATACGCAGGGCGTACCCCATGGCACGCCCCGCGTCCCTTCATTTTTATGATTAACAACAGTTCAGAGACTCAAACACGTGGGGCGTCCCCCAATTGCGTCCCGCGTATTTGAGTCTCTGCCCAAAAACATTACCAAACATACTGGTTACGCAGGGCGCCCCTGTGGGCACGCCCCGCGTAACCCCTGACCATTAAAGGGCCCTCTTTTTCTTCTCCTTTCTCACTTTATTTTTGTTTTTGTTTTTGTTTTCCTTTCTTTTTGCGACGCCCTTGGAATAGGCGTCATTTTAAATAACGCGGAGGGACGTGCAACCCCGCACTTAACATTTGTTTTGCACTACCAAAAACAAAAATAAAAATAAAATAAACAATAAAATAATTAAACTAATTTATTGCACTACCAAAAACAAAAATAAAAATAAAATAAACAATAAAATAATTAAACTAATTTATTGACTCTCGTAAATTTTCCCGACACGCTATCCCTCCTTCGAAAATTAATTAAAGTTCCGTTATTTGTCATCAAAAATAAAAGTGTCGGAACATAAATGAATGATTCGATGAAGAAATTTTAGTCTTGGTTTTGAAATTAGGGAATTTGTGCAAAGCTTAGGTTAGTACTAAACTAAGGCATTGAGTCCTAACCCAATTGTTATCTCCATAATGAATTTTAAAAAGACAATAAAAACGGGACAGTTGAGAATTTAGCGAAAACTTGATAGTGCACAATTTGAACCCGAATCTTTGTGAGGTATTTTTGAGCCTAAAAGAGTTCGTACGAGAACTCTAATTCTTTCACAATTTTTCGAGAGCTTTGACTTCACTCGACTCATAGAATTTGCATCAAATACCGGGTTAAGTACACTTATTTGTGGTGAAAACGGCAATAGATGATAAACCGAACCCACTTAGGCTAATTTTTCTTAATTTATTTTTCTCGCTTTCATTAAACATTAGGAAACCCCTTCGAGCCTAATAACCCATTTTTTGTTAATACCCTTTCAACATTCAACCCTTTTTCCTCTTGTCCAAATACCGACAAAAATCAATTTGCACCCGAATTATCCGAAATAAGTCACAACTTTAGCAAATGAGCACCATAAGCTTTCAAAATTTTGTTTTTGTGCCTCTATCAAAACAAAGGATACAATAAAAGTAAAAAGGCATTCTCAAGCTCCACACGAGCAATTTTGAAGTACATCTTGTAAAATTCGCTAAGGCCGAAGCAAAACACGGTGCGATCATAAGTCGATATTTTGGAACTTGAGTTTCTCAAAAACTAACCACTGAAAAGCCTCCCACATTACAACCCCCCTCCGGGTTTGTTTTTAATATTGCCTAAACCATAAAAGTAGGAGGAAAAACCCGGATAAAAATGCAAATTCAACATGATCTCGAGTAAGTGCAAAGAAGAGCGATAAAACACCGACCCACCTAAAATTGAGCGTAAGAGCGAAATTCCGTGGTGAGGTACTATCGGGTTCTCAAAAGATAATCAACCCCCGTTAATATTGCCTATTAATCTTGATCATGGAGGTTTCAAACAAGTTTTGTACTCAATTGTTTGCGTAATTACTTACCGAAACCTTTGCATAAAACCGTAGCTTTGAAACCACGCACTTGGTAAAACCCCGAAGGTTTGTTTCTTAATCATCTCAATCCCTTGTCTTTCGATTTCTTTTTACTTGAGGACAAGTAAAACTTTAAAGTCCGAGGAGGTTTGATAGGGGCATTTTGTCCCTATCTTTTAGCGTGGTTTACGGTTTATTTTCGAGCTAAATAAATAAGTTTAATTACAAAAATAATGCGTTTTAATAAAATAATGAAATAAAAACAAAAACCGAGCTTTCGGGTAATTTCCTTTATTTTTAGTTGAATTTAGAGAATAAAATGTCAAGCTAACTCGGCTCGTGAGAAGTGCATTTCGCAGGTACAAAAATACAATACACGCAGGGCGTATTCCCATCCACGCGGGGCGTGCAGACAAGTGAGTCAGAAATGATTGATCTATCCTGAACCACCACATGGAATCTACTCAGCACACGCAGGGCGTGTCAACCACCATGCAGGGCGTATGACATCTGTGAGAACATGATTAACCCAATCCTAAAAGTCAGACTGCATTGTCCCCTAAGTCAACTATCAATACGCAGGGCGTGTTTTGGGACACGCAGGGCATACATAGGGTAATTCGAGCAATAAAATGCCAGGAGCTCAAACACGCAGGGCGTCTCCTTCCATACGCAGGGCGTGCCATGAGATTTCTGCACCAAATAATGTACCTCTATAATTGTACTTTGTGAAATTACCACTCCACCCCTAGCTTGATGTATAAATAAGAGTGACTAGTACTCATTTTAGTAATCTAGACCTAGCCATAGAGTTTAGTAATCTAGACTTGGCTATAGAGTTTAGACATTCAGATTTTGTATAGCTTTATTCTATCACCTTGAGAGCTTGTTCGTTGATCCCGACATTCCGTCAAAGTTCCGTTCCTTCTCCGTTCACCGAGCTTGAAAGTCCTACCTCCAAGTCCTAAGCGACGGCCTTGAGTCCGGTTAGCTAGTTCCGAAGGCCGATTCTTCCCTCTTCGCTTGCTAACTAGCTTGCACTCTTCCTATGTACTAGGCTTGGTTGTATTCATCATTTTTATTCTCCATATTTATAATATATGATCTGCAATTTCCGTTTCTATATACGTGTTAATGTTTATTACTTGCTTTGATACTTATAATTGACTATTGTGTAGGGGAACGCGATTTCCGACGCCATCCGGGCTATCTTTAGGGATTCATATAGGTGTTGCCTTACCGGAAGTGACGCTCCGGAAACCGTAGGACTTGACACGCCACGGAACTTACGGGCCCTAGTTTCTGATCCCCAGCATTAGACACGTATTGACTAGGAATCACGTAGTCTAAGTACTTCACGGGTCGGTCGAACTACACGTAGTCGTCTTTGCAAGAGTCGATTATTAATCGTATATACTCGGAGTCCTTGTTTGTCATATTTATAACTTATCGCCGCCATTGCACTTCGTAGAGTATTTGTTATATAAAATCTGTCTTACCAATAGTTTAGGAATAGTTGGTGGTTGTCACCAAAACCCTTTAAGGTATTCACCGCTTAAATAACGTATAAAACCGAGTCGTTTAATACTTGTAGTTATAAATCCCGTGGATTCGATACCCGGTCTTAACCGGATTATTACTTGATACGACGGGGTACACTTGCCCCTAAGTAGTGGCGTCTAGTGAATTTAGAGCAATTAGAAAGACCACATCCATAGTCCCATAGCACACTCATATCACACTACATCCGTAAACACACCGCTAGACTTCACGCGCATCAGCTGGTTAAATGATTTTGTAGCAAATCATGCTAGTCACTCCAATCAACCTTTCTCTTATAGCACAAACTACAATGCTTGTTTGGCCAACACAGTTAAAATACATGAACCAACAAATTATTATGAAGCTAAAGGAGATCCCAATTGGGAGGAAGCCATGAAAAAGGAAATTGAGGCTTTAGAGAAGAACCAAACATGGGATTTGGTGTGTTTACCAGAAGGAAAAACTTTCATAACTAGCAAATGGATATTCAAAGTTAAATATGCTTCAGATGGAACTGTAGATAGATACAAGGCTAGACTGGTAGCAAGAGGATATGATCAGAAGGCGTGTCTGGATTATCACGATAGTTTCTCACCTATAACCAAGGTGACAATAGTGAGAGTGTTTTTTGCAGTTGCAATCACAAGACAATGGCCTATACAACAGATAGACATCAACAATGCCTACCTTCATGGATCCATTGAAGAAGAGTTGTATATGGCTCCACCAGAAGGTTATGCTAAGGCAAAACCAGGCATGGTATGCAGATTGAAGAAGTCCTTATATGGTTTAAAACAAGCAGGGAGACAATGGAACAAAGCATTCACTGAGAAATTACTTACTTTGGGATTTATATAATCCATCCATGATTATTGCTTGTTTACCAAAAGCACCGAAGATAAACATTTTCTGGCTTTGATAGTTTATGTTGATGATGTTCTTATAACATGAACTTCATTAACACTAATTGAGGAAGTCAAAAGAGAATTGGATGCTGCCTTCACAATAAAGGATATAGGTGAAGCAAAATTCTTTTTGGGAATTGAACTAGCGAGATCACACGAAGGGTTGTTGATATCTCAAAGTAAATACATCAAGGATTTGATTACTGACACAAGATTGATGGATGCCAAAATTTCATTAAATTCTTTTCTTATTGGTGTTGATTTTGATGCTAATTCACTAGATTGTTCTAATCCAAAACAATATAGAAGGTTGGTGGGAAGATTATTATATTTGGGTTTCACAAGGCCAGATATTATCTTTGTAACTCAAGAACTCAGTCAGTATATGAGCAAACCAACACAGTTACAGATGGAAGCAGCACTTCATATAGTTCGCTATCTTAAAGGCACAGTGAATGTGGGTCTCTTTTACAGTTCACATAGTGACTTATCCAAGATGAAGGGATTTTGTGATTCTGATTGGGGGAGATGTAAAGTGACAAGGAGATCAATTACAGGTTATTGTGTCTTCATTGGGGACTGTTTAGTGTCTTGGAAATCCAAGAAACAAGGAACTTGCAGCAAGAGTTCAGCCGAGGCAGAGTATAGAGCAATGGCAACAACCTCATGTGAATTAAAATGGTTAACTTACCTGGTAACAGAATTTCAAATCACCCCACAGTTGCCAGTAGAGTTGCACTGTGACAATCAAACTGCAATTTACATAGCAGCCAATCCGGTGTTCCATGAAAAGATGAAGCACGTGGAGATTGACTGCCATATTGTTCGAGAACATTTAGAAAGGGGTTTCATAAGAAGTTATTATGTTGCTTCTGGAAATCAATTAGCAGATCTTCTTATAAAACCACTTACAGGAGCATAAATGTCAAGTTCTTTAGGGGTGGCTCTTAATTCTCATGTACTTCATCTTGAGGGGTGGCTGTTAGAATTAATATAATAAATGTACAGGTATCATATATTGTTAGTGTGGGAGAAATTAGTTAGAAAGAAGAGAGAGAAAGCTCACACTATAAATACCCTTGTCACCATTCAGTTTTTACAATCTGATTAATAATACAATTTGGATTCCGTTCTCACAAATCATTAAATACATATATTAATGTTAGCATGCAGAACTATGTTTTTCTTCATAATCGTGGATCAAAACTAACAGAACGTGAAATATGTAGGCTTAGATACCAATGGAGGTTTATATAACATATATAAACTTATACGAATACAGGTTACCTCTTGTAATGTAAAACTTGTTGAGTTGATTGCACCGGGAGAATGGAAATCATGATCTTCGTATTACCAATCACAAATCAACTACACTAAGATTAGTCGAAAGAAGACATGATAAATCCACGAACTAAGAGCAACCATTTAGATGGAGGAGAGAATGTCGCATAAGAGGAGGAAGAAGGAGATTATTAAGCTCTCTCTTATTTCCTCTATTAGGGTTAGGTTATGGGTGCGACTATCTATCTATAGTCACCAACTGAGCCTTAACTTTAGTTATGCATTAAACTTATATTCGACCCATTTTGTGTTGGAATGAAGTAGTTAACAGCTTATGCTGATGTGGCACAAGCAGTTAATGGGTTGTTAGGATTCTGTTAAGTATTATGTTAGCATTTTGTTAGGTAGTTTTATTCTGTAAACAGATTGTACGATTCCCTTGGCTATATATAGCGAGGTTTTCTGTATGAGTCAATTTAAGAGAAATCAATAAGAATTCATTACTTCTTTCTATTAGTTCAAACATTTTGGCTATTAGCGGATTATCCATATCAAATATCTCCAATATAAATTTATCATTTATAATATTCAATACTTCAAATTCGATACTTGTTTCGCAATTAACTTTTAGTTTTATCAAACACCGCACTTACTTACAAACTAATTAACTCCAATAATATCTCAAAGATTTATAATTAAAGATAAAAATGAAGAGTAAACATAAGAAAATTTTAAGAAAGTCGAATAATGTTTAATTAATTTGATGGATTTTCTCAAGTGATCGAAGCGGCAGAAAACAATCTATGGTGGAGCAGATAAAGGACAGGAAAATAAGTATAAAAGGTCACATGGAACCAACAAAAGAACAAGAGAAGAACCTATTTTGCTTCCAATCAAAATAATTAAGGAAGTGGGATATGTCTACCACATTTCCTCCATTTTTGATTTTTTAAACTAATCATTGTAACCAAAATAATACTAATCTCTTAAATTGTGTGAATAAAATGTATTTTAAAACAATAAAACACTTCCCTCAACTTGAGACTCAAATTATTGCCTTTAACTAAACAATTTTAGCATTCCAAGCAAAGATTTTCATTAATAATTTAATTTATAGCAAAGATTTTAATATTTTAATTAATCAAAATATTATATTGATGATTGATGATAATTGGAGTATTTTTTGGTATTTGTGATTCCTCTTTTCAATTTTGATATATAAATACATTACAACTTACAAGTTAAATTAACACTAAGCTGATTTGAATAGATAAATAAATAAAAGAAAAAATATCTTAGACTAACGTTTTCAACTTTCCTTGATGAAGCTCAAGATTTCCATTTTGAATCATCAAACTTTTATCAATTGTAATTAGAAAGAAAATCTGTTGTTTGCAATTCTATATTTTTTTATCTATATCTGATAAGTGTTCAATTCAACGTTCAAATGTCCACTTTAGTGCTAGGTTATTTAATTAATTTGGTGTTATTTTGGGTATTATTGCTTGTTTTGGTTTGATTTGCCTCCACAGGACTCAAATGATTAAAAGGAGCATAATTGGACTTAATTGAAGAAACTTTGGACCAGAAAAGAATTTGATGTTGAATTAAAGGAGCTGAAATGAAAATGGAGTTAGTCTTACCTAAGACTAAGGACCTCCGAATCTGCTGATATTCAAATTGACTAGGACTTTTTCCAACTCGAAAAAGAAGGCAGAAAATCAGGGATTTGAGATTATAGAAAAGATTGTTGATTTAGATAAATATTATTTGGTTACCTAACTTTTAGGAAGAGGTTTTCTCTATAAAAATATCAGAACTTACGCTTTGGAGGAGAAAGTTCTTTTTAGGTTTTATTTTTCAGTATCATTTTGTACTCTTTTTGAAACAGAAACATGTGTTCTTCCATGGCTATTCATAGCTAAACTTCTATATTCGGTTAAGGGTTAATTCAAAGGAGGTTTTTTCTTCATTATCGTGAGACTGTTGTGCTTTAATTATTCTTATTAATCTACCGTTTATTTGTTCATTGTATTTAGGGATTTATCCGCAATTGATTATTCAATCTTCGAATGATAACTTCAGGTCGTTCTTTGAATTGGATTGTCATACGGCTGAATTAGTAAAGTTAGAGTTTTACCTAAATGAACCAATCATAGTAGCAATCGATAATATAAATTGAGTTAGTTTTGTATTTGAAAGAATAGATTCAGATTTGACAACCTGAGATTGTCTTTCATATGACAGTAATACAAAAGTAATTAGGTTTATTTGAGTCGAATGAACAAGTAATTTAGTTTCTAAATCGTCGACGCTGAGTGTCGGTTGGCTAAGGTCGGGTTCTTCTAATTCATCAGAATGTCAATAGATTAAATCTTGACCGCTGAGGCAGGATTATTTATTGATTAGGAACTGGTTATTTGCCGTGCTTGACCAGTTTAATATTAAGGAAGAAGACTCAAAACCAACACGGTATGTGTATAAGAGTCTATTTTATCTGTCTGTAATCGATACTGAGTGAATTACCTACATGCGAACCCCCGTGATCGGATTTCTCCAAACATTGTTTATAAAATCATATTTACTCTTGCTGATTTTATTTTATTTAAAATTCTCTTCACAATTGGTTAAATCTCATAAATCAAAACCCCCTATTTATTTACTTTGTTTATTTATCAAGTCATTATTGTTTTGAGTCAGTAATATTCACTTGGGTTCGACCTTTGCTTACCATTTTTACAAATCCATATTTCAATTAAGTAAAGTTATATTTATCTTTGGTGGATTCGACACCCATCAAATTTTGGCGTCGTTGCCGGGGAATATTCTAACTTGATTTAAAGCAATTTATGACCAGTTCTGATAATTCAGAACAACTTCTCTTTGAATCAGAAATAGAATTACTGGCTCGAAGACTTCGCAAGGAAGTAAGGTTGCAGAAATTGCAACTTCGAGTTCTAGTGAAGAAGAAGAAATTTCCAGTGAAGAAAGTGAACAATCTGAAGAGGAGACAATGGCAGACAGAACTTTAAGACAACTTCATGCGCAACAAGCTGATTAGCAGCCTTTATGTGTCACATACCCAGTCCTAGATGCGGCTTTTGAACTTAAATCGGGACTGATTCATTATTTGCCAAAGTTTCATGGAATGGAAAGCGAAAATCCACATAATCATCTCAAAGAATTTCATGCGGTCTGCTCAGGTATGAGTCCACAAGGAATAACCGAGGAACAAGTGAAATTAAGAGCTTTTCCCTTTTCTTTGCAGGATGCGGCTAAAGATTGGTTTCTCAACCTACCCTCTGGATCCATCACAACATGGATTGGCATGACGCAAGCATTCCTAGAGAAGTATTTTCCAGCTTCTCGAGCATCAATGATTCGTAGGGAGATCAGCAAAATAAGGCAGAAAGATATTGAGACACTCTATGACTATTGGGAGAGGTTCAAAAGGCTATGTGCAAGCTGTCCCCAATATGGGATAACTAAACATTCTCTTATTCAATATTTTTATGAGGGAATGTTAGGCATGGAAAGAAAGACGATAGATGCTGCTAGTGGGGGAAGCCTTATTGATAAAACACCAAATGCGGCTAAAGATTTGATCAAAAGCATGGCAGAAACTTCCCAACAATTTGGGAAGCAACAAGATGGTCCAAGGAAAGCTCATGAGGTAAGTACTTCTTCCATTGAAGAAAAAATAAATGCTTTGACATCTCTTGTACAAAATTTGGTTGTAGGAAAGGTAGTCCAAGTTAAGGCATGTGGGATCTATACAGTTACCGAACACGCCACTGATGAATGCCCCATATTGCATGAAGACACACCAGAGCAAATCAATGCTGTCTTTGGATATCAAGGGCAACCTCCACGGAAATATGATCCATACTCCAACACGTATTGTTTGTCCCGTGTAATGTAATAGGATTAGTTCCAAAGGGGGGGTTAGGAACTAATATAACTTTTTCGCTTAATTGCTGACTTAATTTAATTCTTTAAACAACTCTACTCAGTTTAGGTCAGCAAGGCTGAGCGCGATGCAAGACAGCTTTAGTCGGAGGCTGACTAGAACTGTTTTACTTGTGAGTTGGGAATTAACACTTAAGGTCAGCTTCCAACTCAGCACTCTGATTACTCAGCGTCGGCTTATATATATTATATACTAAGTAATTTAAACAAGCAACACACACACACACACACACACACAGATATATATATATATATATATATATATATATATATATATATATATCAAGAGAAGGGTTAGAAATTACTCAGCAGTCTTATCCTGGCTCGGCCTCACCGCCTACGTCCAGTCCCCAGAATCCTTCCGGGCTTTTTCAATCCACTACTGAGCTCTTTAAAGGTAGAGCACAAACCGTTTACAAGCAATTGAGTATGCAAGAGTACCGTCCTCTATTCGTCTACTCAACCCTACTGAGCGCTATAACCAAACACTCAGATTTTCTCTACCGCTGAGTACTAAAACCGAGTACTCAGCACCACTCTCTCAATCTTTACAATTGATACAAATTTGTTCTTTCTAGATGAAGAACACTTTAGATGAATACAAATTCAATCTAGACTTTTACACAGAGATAGGATTTGGGTGTAAGTATTTGCTTTTCTTGTTTGTATGTGCTTGTATGTATGCTTTTCTTTTTGTACTTCGGCAAAGGATCCAAGTGATGAACTTGTCCTTTTATAGTGAAATATGATGCTTCAATCATTTGAATTCGGATGTATCCGTTGAATTCAAACGGTCTTCTTGCGTCATTCATTGGTCAGCATATAGATTTGCAGGCCAATCCTGTCATCTGAAATTAGGAGGCGTAAGGCTTGTCTTCTTCCGCCAAGTTCGTCTTCTAGCGCCAGTTTCGTCTTTTAGCCAAATGCCAGTTGACCCATGCATCTCGAAAAGGTCTCTTTGCGTAATTCCAAAGCTTCTGAATTGGCGCAGATCTCTGTCGGACTTTGTCTTCTAGTTAACGGATCATTGGCGCTGTCCTGATGAACACTCAGCTTGACTTTATAGGCGTTGCCTTCGATCTTTATCTTTGGCGAGGCTGAGTCACGTTCTACTCAGCTTCTTCGGTCAGCTTCAATGGTACGTTAACGCCATTGTCTCACAACTAGTCCTTAATATTCAACCCAGCCAAAGCACCTACTAACTTAGGCATCAGAGCCGGTTCGCCGGACTTCGGACCCTCTCTGACTTTAGATTTTGTTTTACAGGTTGACTCTAGAAGACTCGGCAGGACATTCAGACTCTCGCTCACGGGTTCAAATACATGGTTATCATTGGTGTGGTGAGAGTGGACCTCGAATAAAACACGTAAAATTTAAAAAACTCAATAATGGTAGAAGAAAATCTCATCCAGCCAGAAATTCACAGAGAAAATAGAGAAGAATCCACTCATGAGATTGGACACCAGCCGCAACTGGAACCCTAGTACCAGAGACTGGTGGATGAAGTCTCTCACTAATTTTTCCAGAACTTTGGAACAATGCAAAAGGAGATGGATGACACAAGAGCTTAAGGAAAAACTGAAGAGAATATGCAGAACAATCTCAACAATACAGTGGAATCCAACCATCGATCAACACAGACACCTAGGAGGAACACCCGAAGCCTGTCACCAACAAGGAGATTTTCTAGAAAGGGAAAGGTCAAAAAATCCTAGAAACAATCTCAGGCATCATTGAGAGGAAAGGAGTAAAAGTAGGAGGCGGTCCCCTCATATGCCTCAGTTGATTCACGATAAACATGGTGACAAAAATAAACTGAAGGAAGAGAATGAAGATAAGCCCATCAGCAAGAAAGAGATGTATGTAATCCTCAGGAAGGAGATTTTGGAGAGGTCCAACATATACACCGGACTTTGTCCTTCACATACACATGCAAACCTTTTTCTTAGGAAATCCAGCTCTAGCCGATGCCTAAAGGGTTTCGTATTCATACCTTCAGTCAATATGGAGGCAATGTGGATCCGGTAAATCATGTCAAAAAATTTAGAAGAATTATGGTAGCCACAACGACCACGAATGCAGTGCTTTATACCTCTTTCCCACAACTTTGAAGGATCTCATGGCCAAATAAGACGTTCAAGGCCACATAATGAGTATCTCATACCAGTCGATGTGTGGCTGGCTTGAGCTTTAGCCACACATCGTGTCACTCAGACTACACGTCGTGTGATCTAACTTCATGGCCAAGTACTACGATCTGCCAAGAGAATATTTATTGTTCTACCATTCTGTAATTGATGTTTTGCCATTATACCTTATTTAGTTATTTGCCATTATCCTTTTTCCTCCCATTTTACCCCTAGTGTTTAAAACACTTTTATAATACAAAGTGAGTGTTATTTAGTCTTTTATTACCTAGTGTTGGGTGGTATATAAGCTTAAGTTTTTGTAAGGAGATACAAATTTTATCAATCAAACAATATTTTCTCCATTGGAGCTAAGGTTTTCACCTTGAATGTGATTATTTTCTACTAGTTAAGCTAGTGAAGAGTATTTTCTTTGTTGGTTTAAGATCAAAACCTTCATTATCGTCACCGATCCATATCACATAATCTGTGAGAGCATCAATAACGAGTCGATACATACTTCTTGCTAACTTCCTTATATGTAGTTAAATCTCTTACAAAAATGGTATTTAATCTCTATATGCTTTGACTTGCTATGAAATCTATGATCTTTTGCAAAAGCTATAACAAATTGACTATCACTATCTATTACTAGTGGAGTATGGGAAATAGTGATGATTAGGTGTTCCATACACCTTTGAGATATTTCATAATTCTCTTAAAAATCATTGCAATGTGTTGGTCCAGGGTTGGATTGACATCTGCATGACATGACATATATTGGGTTTAGTACACATCATTGCATATATCAAACTTCCAACATCACTTGAGTGGGGAACATTCTTAATATGTTTAATTTCTATTTGTGTTTTAAGACACATGTTTAAACCCAAAGAATTTCCTTTAGACATAGTGTTATGTGTTGGTTTACAACCTTGCATATATGTCTTCTAAGACAAGAACAACATTTTTTATACCGATATCTTGAAATTTGAACTCCAAGAATATATGTAGCTTCACCCGTGTATTTCATTTCAAAACTTGAATTCATTCTATGAGTATATACAAAGAACCTTTTCCTAGAGCGCAGCTTCATCCACATACAATGATAAAATGACAAACCTTTTCCCAGAGTGCTTAGTATAGATACAATGATCTTCTTCAATTAACTTAAAGTCGTTCGATATTATGTCATTATGAAATTGAATATACCATTGTGTAAAGAATTTTTCAGGCCATATATCGATTTGATCATCTTGCGAACCTTTGTTCACTGCCTTCTATGATAAAACTTATAAGTTGATCAATGTAGATCTATTCGTTCAATTCTCCATTAAGAAAAGTAGTCTTTACATCCATTTGGTGTAATTCTAAGTCTAAAATTTTCACCACTTATAGACTAAGTCGTATTGATGTAAATATCACAACAGGGGAGAAGGTTTCCTCGAAACCGATTCATTCTTGTTGTGTATAACCTTTAGCGATAAGGCAAGCTTTGTACCTTTAGATACTTCCGTCGGCCTTTCACTTTTATCTTAAGGACCCATTTATTCCCAGTTGTTTTGCGTCCTTTAGAAAGATCAACTAGTTCCCAGACATAATTCGATTTCATAGAAGACATTTATTCTTCCATTGCTTTCATCTATTTATCCTTGTCATTTGGGTTCTGTGTCATCTCTTGGGTATACTAAAGGAGTTGTGCCTTCAATAATGAATCTCCAGCATTCAACTTTCTGTCTCTTAGTACTGTATGATTGTTCCGAATCTTGGTAGACAAATTTCTAATATCCATTGTAGTTTGGAATGCTCCCACTTAGACCAAGTTCCATATCTTCATAAGATTCAAGAATACTCCCACTTAAGATCAGATCTAGATCATTTATAACATTATGAGGATTTTGAACATTCTATTGTTCTTCCTCTAAATTTCTCCCACTTAAATAGAGAGATATGTTCAATTCTAGTTCCTCAAATAAAGTGCGATTTTGGTATATGTTTCCTAACTTTGAAAATTCATTTTCCATGAAAACAACGTCACCTGATTCGATTCTGTAACACTACCACCCTCAATTTCACCCACTAAGACATATTCCTTGGATAAGTCAGGATATCTTATAAAGATACTCTTTTTACCTCTCAGACCAAGTTCACTGAAGTTGTTTGAGGTGTTGTGAGCGAAAACGATACAACCCTATGGTTTAAGCTCACTTAAACTAGGTTTAAGTCATGTCCATAATTCATATAGAGTAGAAGTTACATATTTTTAGGGGTACTCAGTTTAGGACATAAGATGTTGTGAGCAAAGCATCATCCCAACACAAAATTAGAAGATTTGATGCAGCCATCATTAACCTAACCATATAAAGAAGAGTTTTATTTCTTCTTTCAACAATGTCGTTTTGTTGCAAAATACGAGGTATGGACAACTGATGTTCAATTCTTTTTTCATCGCACAAAGCTTGAAATTCATCTGAAATATATTCCCGACCTCGACTAGTTCTTAAAGTTTCGTTTTCCCATCTAATTGGTTTTCTACGAGATCCATAAACTTCTTGAAATAGCTCAAAGCCTTTGACTATAAGAAATTAGATAAATGTGACCATATCTCGTATAGTCATTAATAAATGTGATGAAATATTAGGCGACATGTCTAGCCCCCAGGTTCATCGGACCACATACATCTGAATGGATTAATTACAAAGGATATTAAGCTTTGGTGGCTTTTCCAAACGGTTTTATAAATATTTTTCCTTTAAGGCATGAATGACAAGGAGGTAATTTTACTTTACTTAAATTACCTAATAAACGTTTATTAGCAAGACGATTCATATGTTCCTGCCCTATATGGTTTAGTCTATCATGCGATTATAAAACATTATTGTCACTCGTAGGAGAAGAATTAGTCTACAAAGAAAAATTATTGTTTACATTAATATCTAAATCAATGTCTAAAATAGTCAAACCATCAAAAATAAAACCGCAAGACATTAACAAAAATTAAATTTCTTCAAATCTTTGGAGCATACATCATGTAGAAGGAGAGTCCATCCACCTTGTAGGTTCAGTCTATAGGTTCCGATCTCTTTAACTTCAACTCTGGAGTTATTTCCTACATAGATAAAACTCGAATCTGTAATCCACCCAAATCTGAATTCCTACGGAAGGATAATTCCTACATATCTAATTTTTATGTTGATTAATATTCTAATGAATGCAACTATAATTGATTAAGAATTTAATGCGTCGAATTGAATAATATAAAGCTTCCTATGAAAATCAAAAAGATAACTCTCCTTCTTTTTTAAAAATAATGAAGGGATAAGGTACAAACTACTCCTATGAGAAATAAAATTTAAAGATTGGTTGGTTCCCATGTTCCTGTTTGCTGTTGCTATTTGATGTTTGCTAATATGTAGTAGATGTTAGTTTATCTTTCTGCTAAACTACTCCTATCTTTTCTAGAGAAATAAAATTTAGAGACTGTTTGGTTCTTTTGTTACTGTTTGTTGTTTGATGTTTGATGTTTGCTGATATGTAGTAGATGTTAGTTTATCTTTATGCTAAAAGCAGCAGTTTCAAAATTTTATCAAACACTTTTTATCCGCTATTTAGAATTAAAAGGTAAAAAGTAGTTCCGAGTGATGGAAACAAACAGACACTTGCTGTTTGATAAAACTGAAAATTAAATGCTGAAAAAATAAGTACTGAATTTTAAGTGCTGAATATTATAAGTGCTAAAAATATTGAATGATTTAATTTAAAAAAAAATATTAGTTGATAATGTTTAACTTAAAATGATAAGTTAAATATTTTGACTTATCAAAATAAGTAGTTTTTAACTTAATTAACTAATTTAAGTGGTGGAAAAACATCCGTTATCAAACGTATTTAAATTAAATAAGTGCTTAATATTTTAATTTAAGCAATTAAGTGGTTTATCAAACAAGGTCTTAGTCCTAACATACAAAATGTTAAAAAAATAAATTCCTATGTAATGAAATTTTTTGAATAAATTGGTTTGACCGTTCATTAATTAATATATCGAATCTTCTAATTAATTATGTATATTTAGATTTACTAACACCTTTATAAATAACTTACTAAAATAATACTACCTCCGTTTCATATTACATGTCTTTCTAGAGATTCTTTTTTGTTTCATATTACATGTCATTTTATATGATCAGTACACGTTAAGTCATCATTTTTTCTGCTATAAAACGCGGGTTTACGAAAATTAACTAGCATAATGGACTTATTATAGAATAAATAAATATTGGAATCAATAAATAAGGGCCAACAATGTCTTTTTTCTAATATCTTTAATTTTTGTATAAGTCTCTAAAAAGTCATGTAATATGAAACGGAGGGAGTAATAATTAAGTCTATTAAATATAACTTAATCATAAAAAGAACTATCAAAATGTCTGAAGACTAAAATATTTATTATATTATTACACATTCATAAGTCATCTGTTAAAATTGAAAAACTAAATAAATTTATTTATAAATTTAAATATGTAATAATTAAATAACTGTTAAAATCATTAAATTTGTTCAAATTTTCTTTAAATATAATAAAATAGATTTTATAAAATGTTGAGGATAAATTTTAATAATTTAAGTTAAAGAATAATTTAGGTTTAATACATCATTTGTCCTTGAACTTGTCTAGAAAGTTTAATTGCCCCCTGAAGTCCCGATAGCTCCGTGAACTTGCATAAAAAACTTACGTAAAATGTAATCAATTGATCACTCGGTTGTAAAAAAAAAATTAATGCGGGGCATCTCCTTCTGGGATCGGGTCCGTATGAAGGAAGTCGGAGGAAGAGCGAAGCAAGAGACTCGGGCAGAGACAACCGTGAAAGACGAGGACAAAGGCAACCAGCAGAGCACGCTGGGCGTGCCTCCTCGTGCTCGGAGGGTGGAGGGTCCTATTTCCGGAGGACAGTTCAGGAGCTCATGCACGCGGGGCGTGCCTCCTCATACGCGGGGCGCAGATCAGGCATCCGGAACGAGTTCTACCCAGGAGGTCAACTACGCGGGGCGTAATACCAGAGACGCCACGCGTGAACCTCATCAACGAGACGCACAGGAGGTCAATTACGCGGGGCGTAATACCAGAGGCGCCACGCGTGAGGCCTGTCGTTGTGAGCCACCAAGTTCAGAAACTTCACCACGCGGGGCGTAACAAGACCCATGCGGGGCGTGTCCCGCCTGGAGGATACTTCTTCACCAAGTTCTTGTTTCGGGGACCATTTCTGATCTTCCTTAATTACAATCCTGTCACCCTTATTTATACCTTTGCCACTCCCTAATTAGAACTCTACCACTCCTATATTTTCACCTATGCCACCCTTTTCCTTTACCCTAAATTACCCTTATCTTTATCCATTTAATTAGTTAAGTGATTTGTCCTTTATTGTAATTTGTTAGTTAGATTTTGAGATGATATAAATTCATCTGTTTCCTTGTAAACCCTAACTTTTTTATCAATCAAATATTAATCTTTTTCAAGAAGCTTGTTAAGGTTTTCACTTTCAACAATGGGGGATTTCATATTCCTATGAATTTAGTCCATAAAACCCGAGATTCACTCCTTCTAGTTTAGCTAGAGAAGAACATCTTTGTTAGTTTACGATTAAAACTAACACGTCCCGAAACCGATCCGTATCATAAATTAAATGTGAAAGATATATTCCACGTGTCTTAAAATGTTATTATATAGTTCCAGAACAGAGTAAAAATGAAGTTATTACTCGCTCAACTATAAACTTTGCATTCTCTAATATTACAATCGCAATACCTCGATCTTGATTGTTTTAATTTTTTAAGACGCGTGCAATATATTTTTCGCATTTAACTTACTATTTTACAACCAATTGGTCAATTGATTACATTTACGTAAGTTTATTGAGTCAATTGAACATTTTATGCAAGTTCAAAGGGCTATCGACACTTTGAAAGTTCAGGGGATCAATAAAGCTTTTTGGACAAGTTCAGAGAGCAAATGATGTATTAAGCCAATAATTTACAATGTTATCAAGTTCAGAAAGCTATTTGCTTATAAACAAGTTAAGATTCTCATTATGTGGGATGAGAATGTTTAATTTTTTTTTATCTTCTTCTAAACCATTTCAAGTGGTTTCATTTTGATCATCAATTTCTCATTCATCACTTGTCCGTTTTGAATTTATAATATACCGTTAAAAAGATCTCATGTAGAATACGTTGAAATATTTTAAGTTATTCTAAACTTTATTTATTTGTTATATATTTAAGTCTCAAGTTGACAAAAATTAACAAATCAAAAGTTGTTTATAAAGTAACTATTACTTTTGCCTATATAATTTATAAAAATAATTTTAAATTAATTATATATATTTAATGGTGCAAGTTATAGTTACTTTGTTTTTTATAAAGTAACTATTACTTTGTTTTTTTCACCATTAAATGATGAAATAGAAAATTAATCCAATTATAAAAAAATAAAATAATCATCAAATTGTGAAAAAAAAACAAAATAATGGTTACTTTGTAAAAAAATAATCATAAGGGTTAGGCTATGCTTACTTTGTTTCTAACAAAATAAGTCTTACTTTGTTTTTTCCACCATTGGATGATGATAAACTTTAACAAAGTAAGCTCTTCCAATGGTAGAAAAAACAAAGTAAAGCTTACTTTGTAAAAAACAAAGTAAGCATAAAAGACATCCTAATCATAATATCTACTTATATTTAATATATATATAAATATTATTTATTTATCTATAACGTCATCTAGTCATATGATGTTCAATCATATAACCCGTAATCCAGTTATAAATTTGGTTTGATAGGTTATTTGGTGATAAATTTGGAAATTATCCTAGTGATAAAAGTAGAGAAACGGTAGGTATGGTAATGACTGTGTGGCATAAACGGAGTAACTGGGGTAGCTAGTTCCAAGTGAAGCCACATCAGCCCACATGGGTAAATACACGTGCCTTTCTTTGGTCTCCGAGAGAAGGCGTAATCGGCGCCGGTCACCGGCTGTTCGACAATGAAATCCTGTCCCTGGGACCACACCCTTCACTTCAGCTCAGCTTCCGGTCATCAACTCTCGAGACCAAAAAAATTAAAATACAAAATATATATTCTAATTAATTCTATAGTATAATATATGTGCATGCTTCCCAAAATCTTCTAGCCATAAATAAATTCACTAACCCTATACAAAACATAACAACAAACTTGTACTATTAAAACCATATATTATAAAAAAATACTATAAAGGAGAATTTTTTTGTCAATTTTTCAAAATGAGCTGTAACATTAATTAATTATAGTTAATTAATCAATCAATTAAATTAATTAATTACCGTTTTTGCACTGAATTTTGCAAATGTTTTTGGCCATTCCCAAACTCTATTCAGATATTTCTCTTTTAAATTATACCACAAGATGCCTGCACGTCACTTAAACCAAATAAAGAAAAAAAACATTTTATTTTTCATTTATTTGTACTATTTGATAAAATTGTATTTATTTAATTTGGAGTTACTTGTGTCTTTTTTTATAGAGTTTCTGATGATCATTTAAAGCCCAGAGATAGAGATTTCAACCGCACTAGAGAGAGCACGTGACCATCAGCTGATATATAATACCTTGATTTTATTCTTATTTATATTTAGAAAAATGCTCACGGATAATTTAATTCTTTAATTTTTTTGCCATAAAGTTGCACGATAAAAGATACTATATAGTATTTTTTTCTGTATTTATTAAATTGGATGGAGAAAATCTTTGAGGGCATTTGACTCACCCTTTTATAACCCAAAAAGGAAGAGGCATGCATGTGATTTCTGCTAACGTTAAAGAAAAATATCTCACTTTATTTTTCTAACTTTCTTTTTATATTTGCTTTTTAATTGTATAACATTGTATCTAGAGGTTTGCATGAATTAATCATCAATATCATCATCACTTCATATAAAATCTCTATTTATATCTCAATACGTGACAGAACAAGAGAAGATTTGAGCAAATTAACCTTAATTAAATTTAGGGAGTAAATAAGTTATGTTAAGAAAATGTTTGGTTGCTACTTTTCATGCTTCTGTTTACATTTTCACTTCAAAATGGATAGTTTTAGGTGTTTAGTGAGTGACATCATGTTTGCCTTTTACATCTGAAAAGTAGTCTTTTACAAAAGCAGTGAATCCCTACTTTTTGGGAAAACCGTTTTTTCATAGTTCATATTAATACAAAGAGCATCATTTAAATAACTAGGAGTAATAATATCATTAAAGAAATTAACATTAGAACGGGATTGATGAGCCATTGAATGGGCACACTGTTCGCTAATCTATGGACAAAAGCCACATAACAATCAGGACAGATAAGTAACAAATCTCGAATTTCTTCTATAACAACCTTGAACTCAGTAATATCATGAACCTTTGTTAAAATACGATCCACCACCCTTTTGGCATCCGTTTCAAACTGAACATTCTGAAAGTGGGCACTAGTCAGGTTCCCCATACATGTATCTCCAACTAAACGATAATTGGATTTAGACGAGTACAAACCATTTTTGGAAAAATGGCAAATGAGCTTATTATCTCTAGCTGCCACACACACACCATGTTAGAAATAATATCGACTTCCCGAGGTGAGAACCATTCAACCAACCTACTCTAATTTCAAATGTAAGTTCCTGGTATAAAATGATCAGATACCATTGCATCTTTGTTTTCATTAGTGCAAACAGATGTGATGTGACTGTCTTCTTCATGAATTAACCTTAGATCAATGTCATACTGAAACCGAATCTCATCTCCAATCCTCCAGCGAATACCCTTTTAGACAACTTTAATCGAACTCCATACGCTTCTCCAAACAAAACTAATGTTATTGCCCAATTTAGAGGAAAGGAAAGACCCACGAACATAATATTTAGCTTTGAACAATCTGCTATAACCAACGTATTAGGAGTATCAATAAGTTTCCCAGCCTGTTTTCCCGACACTACCAAATTAAAGTCCTATAGATTTTGTAAATCGAACCCAACATGATCTTTACTCATATTCAACTTATCTCATCTATACCAGTGAATTCGGCGAGCTCCATTCTCCTTTATACTCCACCAGAAAGAATTCATCATTTTCCGCAGTTCATCACAGATTGACTTTGGAAGCAAAAAATACTCATGCAGAAAGTATAACGGAAACTACCATCGCAACTAAATTTTCTTTGTAAACCTTCAATACGCTTTTTATCCATTAAAAGTTTCCATCGAAACTATACAATATATGTTAATTATGTTATAAATTAACTAATTTAAACATACTATATAGTTAAGAGAATTTCATAGTGATATGGATAATATTCTTAATTAATTAGTACTTATAATAAAATATTACTAGATTATAAATTTAAGAAAGGAGAAGTATGTAAGTAATTATACCATTAAGAGTATGATGAAGGGACCAACATCTCTTGCTTGAAATAGAAGCTTGAGAGTTGCTTATCTTTGAAGATTTATTATCCCCTTCTTTTATTTTTTTCATTATTTTGGGTAATTTTTTATTTAATTACAATTAATTATTATTCCATTTTAATTTGAGTTTCATCAAATTCCGAGCTTTTAACAAATTGTTTGTATTAATTAGCAGAAACATAAGAGCAGCATGGCCATAAAGCTTCAAGGTTGAGAGGGAGGTGGCCCATCTTTTCAGAATAGATCTTGTTCTTGATTTTTCTTTTTTTAATTATTTAAATTATGCATAAGGATTACTATTAATTAAGAAATAGTATGGTCCTTTCTCTTTTATAAGGAGGCAAGCTAATTACGAGTTCTTAATTCAATTGTTAATATAGATGTTGTATTGTTAATTCAATTGTTAATATAGATGTTGTTTTGTGTAAATATTATGTTCTTTGGATTAAGCTCTTGGAGATTATGATCCCCGGAGTCTGCAAAAGGAGGGAAGAGGCGTCGGAAGTTGGTGGGAGACTCTTCGATACCTAATATGTAAAACTTGTAGAGAGAAAAGAGTATATAGACGATATAATAGAAAATAGACTAAAAGCAAAAGATATGCAAAACTTCAAGAGCTAAAAGCTTTATTTATAGTGAATATCCGTCTCTTCTTAGAGGTTGGATAGAATCTCAGTGTTGACTTTTTAACAGTACAATGCCACATTAACATACGAACCCTATTAACAAGGATCCAGTTAACCTTGGGTCTAGAACCCTTTGTTCTAACTTGAAAGCAAAGATTTCACCCATTCACACCAGAATGAATGTATCAGCCGAGAAAATATATAACATTCGAGTATTATCGATAAATTAATAAGATTTTTTTTAAAGAAAATGATAAAATTAGTAGATATACACATCATCTCTTGAGAGAGAAAAGTTAATTAATTAAACACTATAAATAAAATCTCGACAAGTTAATTAATTAGAGAACATATTGGTCAATCATGAGGCACATTAGAGAGACATGAACATGCTTAATCCTTGCCCAGTCCACGTGCAATTTTAATTCATGAACCCAACTATGAAGAGATGGCAGTGTGAGCTCGTATGTCATCTAATATATGTTCATAGACATTAATCCCGGATGGCGACTCTCAATATAACAAATTAGTTCGAAAACATGATAAAAACGGACTAATAAACAAGAAGACATACATCGGAAGGGACACACCACGTGTCATTCTTAAAAACTTTAAGTGACGGTGTAATGTTAAACACATAACCCTTTTTGTCGAAATAATAAAAAAGGATAATCGGGTTCTGCAAGCGCTCACAACAACCTATTTGGTCGGCAGATGGCTACCTTAGCCTTGGTCTTAGGGGAGCAAAGAAGGGTCGAAGGATCGACCTGAGGGGGGCCATTAGTCGTTTCATTGCTTCAAATGGGGCGATATGTATTTGAAGTTCTTATTTTTGACATTATATTCTCGTAATTACCTGAGGTTTTTTTACAGACAATGGTCAAGTTGAATCAAGCATTAGAGCAGCATCGTTTGATGGATCTTAAAGTGACAAAGCTCTAAGAGAAGGCAGAGAGTTGTCGTCTAGAGTCGAGGCAGTGGAAGCAGACGACTGAGAATATAAGTGAAGAGAAGCAGTTGATCAAGGAACATGTGGGCATGCTAACCCAATAGAAGGAGACGGTTGTGGCTGTAGTGGAGGCAGCGCGACATGACATGTATGTTGCCATGTAGTTCACATGAGGCTTTAAGAGGCAAGTGGCTGAGCTCGAAGAGCAAAATCGCCACTATAAAGTGGAGATAGATGCGACATTGGTCCATCAATCTATCGTTGCCTAGAGGCTGTTGCTAAGGCGAAAGCAGCCGAGGCAGAGGGATATGATGTCGATGAAGGATGATGCTACCAAGTGAGAGAAAATGATGTTATCTCTCCACCAGTGTACGGTGTTGCAGCATCTAGAGGCGAGGGAACTTGGGTCGATAAAAAGGCCTTGTTTGCCTTGAATCCATATGCCAAGGGGAAGGCAATAACTGTAGGAAAATAGATAAGACTAGGCGCAGTGGAGTAATAAATTTTTTATCTATTTTATCTATTTCCCTTTTGCAAGATCTGTTAATTGTTATTTCATATAAAGAGGGATAAAAAGTAATACCTTCGGTGAAGAACTATCTACGGTTGCAAACGAAGTGCCCACAACTCTTAATCCATGTATCACGAACAACAAAAGAAACAACAAAAGAAACAACACAGAAAAAGATAACCAATCAGTGATCAACCTTAATAATAGCAATCGC